>NC_083411.1:61959223-62061085 GCF_020745735.1 Hemiscyllium ocellatum
TCTCTAGATTCATGTCTGCCGCAATGTGTTTTGCAGTACCAGCTTGTAAGGTGTTAACCTTACTCTTGTTGTAACCTCTTTTTATAAAAACTTGTTTAATTCCCACTTTTGGAGTGTGCATGGCAACCTTCGTCCATCCTCCAACCTTCGAGAAGCAGTTTGAGTAGACAGCTGAAAGGATCAATGCATGAAGTTACTTGTGGAATGGTTTGCACTATCAGTAACTACATGCTGAATGGAGTATGAAAAATATATAGTGAGCTTATCAAAAAAGTGAGATGATAATCATGGGGACTTTTAATCTACATGTCAACCAAAATGGTTGAAATGGACAAAGTTCCTAGATGAAGATTTGTCCAAATATTTTCATAGTAGTTACTTGGAACAGGACTTTCTAGATCCATCTGGAGACCATGCAACATTTATCTGATATTGTCAATGAGATAGGATTAATTAATGACTTCATATTGAAGGCAGCCCGAGGTGGCATTGACCATAATATGATTGAATTTTACACTCAGTTTGAGGAAAATATGGCTGGTTCAAGATGAGTATCTTAAATTCAAATAGTTGCAATTATGAGGACATGAACATAAAGCTAACTGAAGTGAACTGGCAAATAAGGCTGATGCATAGGTTAATGGAGGTGCAGTGGCATTCCATCAAAGGATATTTAAACAATACATAACAGATATATTACAATCAGAAAGAAGGGTGGAGCAAACAGATTGTTCAGATATGGGTTACCAATCAGTCAGGTGTGGAGAGAGGATCAGATGTATAATTGAATTTCAGAGAAGTGTAAGAAAAAATGCAGCAATGTTAGAGGAATTCAACTATGCAAATATTAAAGAGGATTGTTTTAACGTGAGTGGCAGGGAGGGAGAAATATTCCCAAATTACCTCCAAAAGTACCTCGACAGACCAACAGAAGAGAGAACAGTTCTGAGCCTAATATTTGTATACGAACCAGGCAGGCAGTAGGCATATAAATAGGAGAGCATTTTGGAGATAGTGACCACAACTCAGTTATATGTAGGCTGGTTATGGAAAAAGATAAGAATGGGCTGAGTATAAAAGTTCTAAACTGCACAGATAACTTTACTAAGCTATGATAAAATTTGACCAAAGTGAACTTGGAGCAGTTACTTGCAGACAAAACTATGTGAGAAGCATTCAAGCAAAAAATAGTGAGAGAGTACAGGCCAAGTATGTTCCCATAAAGACAAAGCATGGTCCCAAGACTGGAGAACCCAGGATATCATGGGACATAAATGTTAGGATTTTTTTTAAAAAGAGACGCTTATAGCAGACAGCAAGAGCTCCCTAAAGGAATATAAAAGGCACAGAGAGCTTTTAGAAAATAAATTAGGAATGCAAATAGAGTGCATGAGGAAGCATTGGCAAGTAGAATGGAGGGAAACTCAAATGTTTTCTTAACTGTATTAAAACAAGAGAATAGCTAGGAAAAGAAAAGGATGCTTTAGGGATCATACAGATAATCTGGAAGTCATGGCTAATGTTCTCAATAAATACTTTACATCAGTCTTTCTGATGGAAAGAATGACACAAATACACATTAGGGTGGAGGACAGTGAAATATTAGAAGAAATTAACATAGAGAGTGAGGGAACAGGTACTAGCACCTGACAAAGGAGCTGTGTTAATGAAACTTCTATGATTTCAAATAAACCTGTTGAACTATAACATGGTGTCATTTGACTTTGTCCACCCCAGTCCAACACTGGCACCTCCACATCAAGTAATAGCAGAGTTAGCAACTTGAAAAGTGGATAAGTTTGCAAGCCCAAATGAAATCTATTCCAGCTGTTGAGCCTGGCAAAGGAGCAAGTATCAAGGACCCAGGCAATAATTGTCAAATATTCTCTTGCCACAGGTGAGATCACATGGTCTTGCTTTTCCGGTAATTTCTGACTTTGTTGGTGAGGACACATAGTCTCCTTCTGTGTTAGAAGCCTCTATTAGCATCAAGCAATCATAAAATAATCAGAGATGAGTGACAGGACAGAAGATTGGGCAGAGTATTTTTAAAAATTAGTTTAAAGAGGGAAATTTAAAATGAGCTAAAAATTACATATTCTTATCAGACCCATAAGGCTGCTCTCTCATGAGAGAGAGAGAGAAAGAGAGAATGTGAATTATAGTGGTTTAGCCTAAGAGTTATTATGCCTCAGGTGAAGGGAGAGGTTTAGAAGGAGAGTCCGTCTTGTTAACTTCAGCTTGTGCAGGAATTGAACTCATGCTGGTGACATCATTGTGTATTGTAAAACAATCATCCAAGCTAACATTCAAAGTTAGCTAGAAATATTACAGAAAATAGGAAGTTTCTACGGACACTTTAAAAAGGAAAAGTATTTATGATGTGAGCACAGGTAATATATAAGGTAAGCCTAGTAAGTTAATAATGCAAAATAAGGAGTTGACAAATGATTTGATCAGGCATTTCACGAAAAACAAAGTAACACCCCAGAGTGGGGAAATTTTTTTTTAAAAATGACCAGGAAGGTGGTACTGAATAAGTCGTTAGAGCTATGGGTTGACAATCCACGAGTCCTAACAGACTTTATCCTGAGTCTTAAAAGAAATGGCTAGTGAGATAGTTGATGCATCAGATTTAAATATTGCATGATCCCTAGATTTTGGTAAAGATTCCAACAGGTTGGAATGTTCTGAATGGAACTTCTTTATTCAAACAGGGAAGGGTACAAAGAGAGGATGCTATTAAGTTATACACTACTTAGCTTATCATCTGTCATTGGGAAGGTGTTAGAAGCTATTATTAAAGGTTTTATAGTATGGCACTTAGAAAGTTATGCTAAACAGACAGAGTAAACATGATTTATTATAAAAGGAAGTCATGTTTAAACAATTGATAAGGAGATTGTGTTGTAAATATGGAAGAACCAGTAGACATACTAAACGTAGAGACATTTGATAAGAGTTCATATCAAAGGTTATTCACAAAAATAAAGGCTCATGGTATCGTTGGTAACATATCAGCATGGATAGAAGATTGACTAACAGAAAACAAAAAATAGACATAAATGGATCATTATCTGATTAGTAAGATGTAATGAGTGATATGCAATATGGATCAGAGCTGAAGCCTCAGTATTTTACAGTTTATATAAATGATAAAGGAACTGTAAGCATGGTTGCTAAATTTGCTGATGACACAAAGGTAGGTAGGGAAAGAGTGGCACAGTGGTTAGCACTGCTGCCTCACAGCACCAGGGACTCATTTTCAGCCTTGGGTGCCTATCTGTGTGGAATTTGCATGTTGTCCCATGCCTGCATGGGTTTCCTCCAAGTACTCAAATTTCCTCCCATAGTCCAAAGATGTGCAGGTTAGATGGATTTGCCATGCTAAAAATTGGCCTTTTAGTGTCTAGGTATGTGCAGGATACGGTTTAGCCATGGTAAAAACTTCATGTGGGTTACAGCAATGGGTGGGATGCTCTATGAAGGATCAGTGTGGACTTGATGGGCCAAATGACCTCTTTCTGCGCTGTAGGGATTCTATGATTCAAAAATAAGTTGTGAAGAGGTAATAAGGAGGCTATGAAGAGATACAAATAGATTAATTGTGTAGGCAAAGATCTGGAAATGAAGCATATTGCTAGAAAAGATGAAATTGTCCATTTTGGCATGAGGAATGGAAAAGAAGCATATTATCTGAATGGTAAGATACTGCAGATACATCTGAGATACAAAGGGATTTCAGTATGTACATTGCATGAATCACATAATTTTATAATGCAGGTGCAGCAACTAATTAGGAAATCTATTGCAAGGGAAAATGAATACAAAGTAGGAAGATTATGCTTCAATGATCCTGAGCATTTGGTGAGGCCACATCAGGATTACTGTCTTTTGGATTGATCTGCTTATTTTTAATGAAGGAGCAGTCAGAAAGGGCTTACTGAACCAATAGCTGGAATGCCCAAGTTTGTATGAGAAAAAATTGGATAGCTTAGGCTTCTATCAGCTGGAGTTTAGACAAGAAAGAGATCCAACAAGTCCATACTGACCCTCTGAAGAGTATCCTACCCAAACCCATTCCCCTACCCTATTACTTTACATTTATCCCTGACTAATGCACCTAACCTACACATCCATAGTCAACTTTAGCATGCCAATACACCTAACTCACACATCTTTGGATTGTGGGAGGAAGCACACACAGACACAGGGAGAATGTGCAAACACCACACAGACAGTCACCTGAGACTGGAATCAAACCCAGACCCCTGGCACTGTGAGGCAGTAGTGCTAACCATTCAGTCTCCTGCCAACTTGATTGGAACATAAAGTCCTGAGGGGTCTTAATAGGATGGGTACGCAAAGGATGTTGCTGCTTGTGGGAGAATCTAAACTGGGGACACTATTTACAAATAAGGGATCATCCATTTAAAACAGAGATAAGCTTTTTTTTCTCTCGAGATTTGTGAGTCATTAGAACTTGCAGCTTCACAAGATGGTGAAAGCTGAGTCCTTGAATATCTTTAAGATGGGGTAAATAGATACTCGAGAAGCAAGGTGGTGAAGATTGTAAGTTGTAGGCAGAATGGGGAATATTCAAATCAGCCATGGTCTATTGAACAACACAACAAAATCAGAGGGCTGAGCTGCCTAATCCTGCTGTGAATTTGTACATTCACATGTCCATATGTAATTCTTGTATCTGATGGTAAAAATCACACAACACCAGGTTATGGTCCAACAGATTTATTTGGAAACACTAGCTTTCGGAGTGCTGTTCCAAAGTTCTGAAACCAACATGGTCATTCTAAAAGATGAGAGACTTAACAAACAATCCATGACTTTTTCAATATATAATTTCAGTTACATCACTATAAATTTGCTATAAATTCTATGTCCTACGATCTTAAATTCCACAACCACCTGATGAAGGAGTGGTGCTCCAAAAGCTAGTGTTTCCAAATACACCTGTTAAACTATAACCTGGTGTTTTTTAACATTCCAACACCGGCACCTCCAATCATGGCTTGTATCTCATAGAGTCATAGAGATGTACAGCATGGAAACAAACCCTCCAGTCCAACCCGTCCATGAAGACCAGATATCCCAACCCAATCTAGTCCCACCTGCCAGCACCTGGCCCATATCCCTCCAAACCTTCCTATTCATATACCCATCCAAATGCTTCTTAAATGTTGTATTTATACCAGCCTCCACCACTTCTATCAGCTCATTCCATTCACGCACCACCCTCTGTGTGAAAAGGTTGCCCCGTAGGTCTCTTTTACATCTTTCCCCTCTCACCCTAAACCTATGCCCTCTAGTTCTGGACTCCCCAACCCCAGAAAAGACTTTGCCTATTTACCCCATCCATGTCTCTCATAATTTTGTAAACCTCTATAAGGCAGTATCTGATGATTTGCTTGCTGATGTCAGCACTCATTTTGGATTCTTCAGTCAAACTTAGAATTTCTGGTTGAAAAATCGTAAAAGCTTTGGTTCCAAAAATCTTTATGGATTAAACATATTCAGCATCATTGCTGATTTCAAAAATCTGGGCCCATATAATTTTATATACAATTAAGAAGTATGTTACATCTGCATGAAGAATGCAGTCCTTATCCATTCAAATTGATTAATATTGTAGAACCACATTAGTTTTATAGAAAATCATATTTCTAGCTATATCAGACAATTAATTACATTGGTACACAAGTTTTTATTTTAATGAAGGTATTGGAAGCAGGGTCAGCAATGAACCCAAATATACATATTTTACTGAATTACAAAAAGCTGAATGATGCTTCAACGTCAATTTATACATAAGAATAATACAGAGTTATAGAGTCATACAGCATGGAAACAGAGTCTTTGGTCCAACTAGTCCATGCTGACCATGTTCCCAAACTAAACTAGTCCCATAGTAATCTTTGTCAACATAATTCAAAATTGTATCCATAAAAATAAAAGCATGTGTAGCAATGTAGTTAATTGCCTGATATGGCTAGAAATACGATTGCCAACAAAACGAATGTGGTTCTACAATAATGATGTACTTAAATGAACTTTCCACCTTGAACCCAAACTTCCTGGATGTTACATAAGTCCATTTTCTAGATTCAGATCAAAGCATTGAACAAAGCAATCCTTATTTCCAATGTTGGTAACTATTCTCATGAAACATTCTAGTTTTGTTCAAGAACTTTGAAAGCTATTGCCTAAGGCATTTTAAGTAAGACATTTGTGAAATAGTAGTACATCTTGACAGAATTTGCTAAAGGTCTAGCTAGCCTCTTGCGGCACAAAGTAAAAGGCAGTTCACTGTGAAATTGCCAGACTGACAGCATATGTGCCAGAAAACACTGCTGTACATAATCGAGCTCAATAAAATCTCAAGGCGACAAACTTGTCTCGGTAATTTTGGTTTCCCAACCAATGCCAAATTAATTAATTCCTAAACAAAGTTGGTTTGTCCAAGAAAATTGAATAATTTAACATCCTTAAAGCTCTTAATCACGCTAACATTTGTTCAAATTGGTTTTGTATTTTTCTCCCAATTTTCCACTTGCTTTTTTAGAGATGTAAAGTTTAGTTATAGTGAAGTAGCAAAAAGCTGGTGCCTGACTCACTCCACAACCTCCTGCAAGTGTCCATTCTGCACAGGTCATTCTAAGCAATTAAGGACTACATTCTACTTGAAAATACATTTATAATTTGGCAGCGAAACAATGACATTTTTCTCCTCTTGTCTCCTGCGGAGAGGTTGCTGACCATTTGTTTCCACCCTGTACTGGAAATTGCTACGGTGGGTTTTGGACTCAGGCTTTCTGTCATTTATATGTCATGAACTACTTCTCTCACCATTGCACCATGATCCTCGGAGCAATGTTGGGGAGCTCATTATGAACAAAAGGGACTTCACAGAATCTCTACTAACCCAATAAATATCACTGATCTCTATCTCATTGTTATTTGTGGGACCTTGCTGAACATAAAATACAACATTAGATATCCTTTAAATATGTTTTACCAATTATAAGGTATATTGGGAGGTCTCAAAATCGTGAAAGAAAGAATAAAGATGCAAATAGCTCTCTTAGATCATTTAACACAATGACAGAATTCTGCCTCAACTCATTCTTCAAAGTAATTATTTTTCCATTTATGGAGAGTTATTCAATAAGTAGAGCACGGACTGACACTATATTGAGTCATTTTAAGACTTAAGAATTAAACAGCCGAATTAACTGTTTGGATGTGAATACAAGTCATCGCTGTAGTCTGCCAGCTGTTTACTTTATTGTTGAGAAACCTAACACAATATTTTGGATTAAGCATCTATCTCTCATGGTATAAGAATAGCTTATCTGCATTCCCTTTTAATTATTCAAATGTAGCATTTTAGACAGTAATCTCTCCTCTGTCACACTTGATCTAAGCTAATTGTGCAAAAATGGTCACAACTGATTGGTTTTCATTCAAATCTGTCTCAATGAATTTTTTGAAGCAACAATGAACTGCAAGTGCTGGAAAACTGAAACAAAAACAGAAACCGAAATTGCTGGAGGAAGTCAGCAGGACTGGCAGCAACTGTAGAGGCAACACAGAGTTAACATTTCAGCTCCAACAAGCTTTCTTCAGCCTACCTGAAATGTTAACTCTGTGTTGTCTCCAAAGATTCTGCCAGACCTGCTGAGTTTCTCCAGCAATTTCCGTTTCTGCTTGTGTTTCAGATTTTCACCATCTACAGTTCATTGATGTTTTGAAAACTTCTATTGAGGCAATGACCCATCTTCAGTGGTCCTGAAACATTAACTCTGCTTTCCGTCTACAGATGCCGCCAAACCTTGTGAGTTTCTCCAGCAACGTCTGTCTGACATTGACATTTAAAATTGTCTTCTATGACATTATTTATTCTACATATTTCCATATCATCCACATCTCCAACCAAAGTATGTAAACAGGAAGATTTACATTATTTATTACAATTTTGGGTGACATATTATAGGAAGGAAGTGAAAAACACATTAGAGATAACACAGAAATAGTTGACAAGAATGGCTCCAAGGATGAGTGACTTCGGTTATAAGGATAGATTGAAGAAGTTTGGATTATTCTCCGAAGGGAAAAGAAAGCTAAGAGGAGATCAGGGAAAATTGTTTCCATTCATAAAAGGAACAAGATCAGAAGCACATCGATTAAAGTGATTGCAAAAGAAGCAAAGGTGAAGTCAGGAAAAGCTTTCTTCACTCATTGAGTATTGAAGGTTTGGAATGTACTGCCTGGAAGTGGGTGGGATTCAGTTAAGAGATTAGATGATTATTTGGAATAAAACAATGTATAAGGGTATGGGTGTACAGCAGCAGATTGGCACTAGGTAATGATACTTGTTTAAAGAGCTGGTGCATGCAAGATCTATGGACTTTGTCTCCCTGTTCTCTTTCTTAATTCATTAATAAAATGTCTGTCTACTCTTCTTATATCCAAGAACAAAAATACAGCAGACACAATCAAGTGATTTTCCTTTTGAGATAAGATTACAACAGTAATAGGATTCCTGTAGGATTTCTACTTGCTACCAAGCCTGCTGTGAGTACAGCACATGAGATTGCAACTTGTGGTGGTAAGATTCGAGGTGAAAATTCCGGTTGTTCCCATGAAAATGGGATGATATTGCAATGGTATATCCACTGCAATACTACTAAAGTAGGAAGTTCATTTAAGACAACCCCCAACGTACCCCTAAGATAACATTTTAGGTAGGACATAAGCTTTGAGGTTATGAATATTTGTGGTGGCAGACAGAATACCAGTTGGGTTGCCTCTCTTCAAGCAGTGAACTAGCAGGCCTTCTGAACCCCCATTCATTGTGTGGTTCCTTAACAGAAATGGAACCAGAAGGCAGGAAATCTAATGTCCCTACTCCACAAGCTCATTGGCATGGTGGGATGGTCAAATGCTGTTGACATGTTGGAGCAGAGCCTTCGAAAATTTAAAGCAGTGTGGGCTGGAGCGAGATTGTGATGGAAAGTCTCCATCAATTTTTTGGCCACTCTATCACAGATCTTGGGTAAAAAAATCAAGCCTGATAAAAGCAATTTCATAATTGACCTATTCAGGAAACAAAGCTAATTGTTTGATTTACCGACTGACTTTACTTGGAACCAACATTAATTTCAAGAATTTCAAAGTGAATGCATTTTTTTTGCTACAATGAATGCATAACTGGATATTTCCTCGTGATATAATTTGCTGGCAAGAAGAGGTACAAGTTTGACTTAGAATGTGCACCATCATTGGAGATTCATCTGTGATGTATTACTGTATGTCAATATCCCAGACATAACACATGAAAATCACACTCCAAATATCACACACTTTATGCTGTGTGTTCTCATAACACATAATCAGAATGCTCACAGCTTATAAATTGAAATATGAAAATTTTAATGAAAGATCATGTTAATAGGATTGAAGATGGTACTAAAAACCCTGTTCTGATGTCAGAAAAGAGGAGATTTCTACAAGGTTTCCTTCTGGAAGACGCTCAGGAGCATTTCTACTACTTCCCAGCTCAGACCAAAGTTCTTGTGTCCTGCTACAGCTGGCGGTGAACATTGGTGGGCAATTATGTACGCAACCAAAGTACGATGGTTCACTAGCATTCACACCCACAATGATGGAGGAGGCCAGAACGTTAGTGAAAAGGACAAGGCAAAACAATTTGTAACCAACTTTAGTCAGAAGTACTGTGTGGATGAGTCATCTCAGCTTTGGCCTGCAGAAGGTTCTAGCATGGTAATGGCAATCCTTAGCCATCAAGATCCTTAGCAATCAAGAAATGACTGAAGGCAATGAATGCAACAAAGACAATAAGCCCTGGCAACACCCCACTGTAGTCCAGAAGACTTGTTCCTGAACTAGCCTGAGATAAGTAGTTCCAGTGCAGTTGGAAAACTGCCAACTATCCATCAATGTGGAAAATTGACCAAATGTGAAAAATCAGGAAAATTTCAATCTGGTCAATTACCTTCCTATTAGTTTCATCTTAATCATCAGTAAAGTGAAAGAAGTGTTATTTACTCACTGATACATAGTTTGGGTTCACCGGGACCACTCAACTCCAGACCTCATTACAGACTTGGCCCAACTAGGTACAAAAGGACTGTATTTCAAAGGTGAAGAAAGGGTACATGTTCTTGACATCAAAGGAGAAATTGACTGAATCAAGAAACCCTAGCAAAATTGAAAGAAACTGTAAATTAGGGGGAGCTATCCATTGGTTGGAGTTAACATAACACAAAGAAGGATGGTTGTTGGAGTCTAAGTATCTTAACACCAAGCTATCACTCTATGAGATCAGCATGTCCAACCACCTTCAATTACTTCATCAATCAGTTTGTCTTCATCACAAAATCTTAAATGGGATGTTCGTTGATAATTGTGTAATATCAATACCATTCATGACTCTTCAGGTATTGAAGCAGATCATGTCCATATGCAAGATCTGAACATATTTAAACTAGCTGAAAATGTGTTGGTGGAAAAGTGCAGCAGGTCAGGCAGCATCCAAGGAACAGGAAATTTGACGTTTCGGGCATAAGCCCTTCATCAGGAAACGTCGAATTTCCTGTTCCTTGGATGCTGCCTGACCTGCTGCACTTTTCCAGCAACACATTTTCAGCTCTGATCTCCAGCATCTGCAGACCTCACTTTCTCCTCGAACATATTTAAACTAGGCCTAGTATGTGGCTAGGTAACATTATTGACACTCCAGTACCATGCAATGGAAGTCTCCAGCAAGAGAAAGTTTAACCTATGCCCCGTAGTATCCAATGGCATCATCATCACTGAAACCCAGCCTTCAACACCTAGAAATTTAAGTGGAGCAGCAATTAAAATACCATTGCTACAAGAGCAGGGCAGCGGTTGAGAATTCTGTGGTAAATAATTCCACATATCCTGTCCACTATCTACAAGGCACAAGTCAGGGCTGTAATGAAATACTCCCTACTTGTCTGGATGAACTTTGATATCATTCAAGCAACTCAATACTATCCAGGTCAAAGCAAGTCACTTGATTGGTGCACCATCTCCCAGCTTAAATATTAACTCCTTCCACCATCAATGCACAGGAGTAGAGTGAGAAGTGTATCAACTACAACTTGCATTGCAGCAACTCAAAACTGATCCTGCAATGACATCTTCCAAACACACATGTCTACCAGCAACTTCCATCACCTAGATGAACAAGGACAATCCCATTTGAACACCCTCACCAGCAAGTTCCCTCCAAATCCATACCACTTCTGACTTTAACCTATATCACCATTTCTTCACCATGGCCAGGTTAAAATCACAAATCATTTCTTATCACCCTGTGGCTATATTTACATTACAGGGATTGCAGCAGTTCAAGAAGTCAGATCACCACTACTTTCTCAAGGACAATTGGAAATGAACAATAAATATTGGTCTTGCCAGTGACACTCACATGCCATAAAAGATTTGTTTTTTATTTAAACAGCCCCAAGGAGCAGTTTCAAAGCAATACATGAGGAACTATCTTCCAGGGATCATGCCTTGCTGTATTACATGCAGCTAATGGGGAAGGAGTGATGGTCTCATGGTGGTAGAGGAAGAGACTACAGCAGCAAGCCAACTACAATTTCAGCCCATGTCATAAATTGACTGAAACACTAACAACAAATAATATGGATCTTTAATAGTGATTTCAGATTCAGATGATAGATTGTGTTAATCAGTTAACTATTTTTTTTAATTTAGTGTGATATCCATTGCTTTGGATTGAAGCAATGATGCAGCAATTACATTTTTACTGAATTAATTGAAATGATGGGAGAGCCAATTGTTTTCCTTAATATTTTCTGTCACATTGCTAATATATTATCTGTCAAAAATCATCAAAGAGTCACAATTATGTTTTTAGGCAAGAGTGATTCAGCTATCACAAGTGCTCTTAAAATTCTGTTATATACCATGCTCCCTAATTGCTCTTGGCAGTAAAATGATGCAGTTTTGAATGTGTTCTCTTTTTAACCAACCAGCCAATTCTCTACTGAAGATTTTATTGATGCTATCTAAATGAACTATTTATTATTGGAGGTACAATAAATACAGTACCTCCATTTAAAATCTGAGGCTTTACTTGAAAACATATCAAATTTAAACCCATAGTCTTCCATAAAGTCATGTTGGTCTGTGCTCTAGATTTTCAGAAATACTTGGTTAATTAGCATTTTATCATTCTTCACTTTGCTCCTCCATGCATACTTTGTACTGAAGATGTTTTGCTGGAATTTGGTTTAATAAATCCTTGCAGATAATTCTCTACTCAGCCATGATGGGAAAGTGACTCATTGTGACTAGCAGCAGTCTGAATTCTTGTTGAGTTGTTTAAGCAGTGTAACCCTGATCCAGTTTCGGAAGTGTATCCGTTCTTGCACTCATGAAATATAGTAAGCTCCTATGGATGTTGTTAACATTGTTTTTGCTTTAACATCTTCATCAAATGGTTGTTCTTCAATCCAAGGGTTGTGAATCTTAGTAATCCTCTGCTGCAGGGCATTAAGTTATCTCCATTGTTGAATAAATTTAAGACAGACATAGACATATTTAGTCTCTTGAGAATATGGAGATATGGGAAGCAGGCAGAGAAGTGAAGTCACACTCCAAGATCAGTGATGGTTGTATTAAATAACAAAATAGGCTCAATGGCCTATAAGGTCTACTCCTTTACATATTTCTCATGTTGTGTTAATAAAATTATGCCAATATATCCCTTCAACATTGCACATTTTACTCTAACTTCATTCCCATTTGGTGGCTTCCCTCTTCCCACAACCTTTCTGCCAACACTCCAGCTCCTGACTTATCCATCAAGATCCTCTTCAGTCCCAACTCTATTCCCAGTCTCTGTACTTATTGTTAAAATCCCTCATGTCTATTGCCAATAGTGGGGAGTTTAGCTTCTTCTCACACTCGATCTGCCTCCTGTCTTGCCTCAGTCTTGCTCCCAGCCTGGCTTCTGCCTGGCTGCCAGGCTTGTCTCCCACCTTTACTCCTAACCTTACTCATGCTTTCAATCTCAGTCCCTATCTGCTCAACCTGAAAATCCAGTTCCTGTTCTCACCCTCTGTCCTTACCTTTAGTATCTCTTATGTCTATTGCCACTATCAGAGACTGGTTGCTACTATTCCATTGTGAACATACATTGAAGTCCTGGGATCTATCTAATAGCAGAAGTAGATCAATGCAAGTAACACCTTGGACCAAATCTGATCTGATTTGTATTCTTGTTCATTCCTTTAAGCATCCAGGTAGATGTTTATTCGTTAATTTTCCTCATGGACTCTTGTAATTTGCTTTTGCAGATACAATTGCCCTTAGATAGATCATCTTCCTACTGTCCCAAGATTGCAACAACAACTTGGGGAAAGAAATGGACTTGTGACATTGTTACTGAGGTCATGGAACCAGGGGCCAGGTAATATTCTGGGGGCTTGGATTCAAATTCCTTCTTGACAGATGCTGAAATCTGAGTTTTCATTTAAATATAAAATTGAAAGTCACTAATGTTGACATGAAACCACTACTAATGCCCTTTAAAGATAGAAAAATATCACCCTTATCTGGTCTGGCCAATGTGTAAATGCAACAATGTACTTGACTCGTAACTGCCCTCAAAATAGTTTAGCAAATCACTCACTCGTATCAATTGGTAGAAAGTCTCAAATAAGAAGTGAAGCTAGATGGGCTAAGGCACCAGAAATGACAATGGCAGTCTCAGCCTTGTCAATTCTGTGAAGTCTTCCTTATTTACTTCTGAGGCTAGTGTTAAAATTGGGAGAGCTGTCTCAGAGACTGGTCAAACTGATAGTCATACTCATGGCATCATGCATTGCACAAAATATCCCAAACAATGTCATCACCATCTCTGGTATGACCTGTTCCAGCAGCTGGACCAACCAACTGTCATGAAAGCAGGGACATACAGTTAGAAGGCAGTTGCCTTGGGAGATATCAACATTGATGCCGAATGCAATGAAGTAAAACGAAATCGCTTTAGACATGGGCATGGACAACTCCAGCTGATTATCGCATACCACACCCTCCCTTGACTCACTGCCCCCCAGCTGATGAATCAATACTTATACACATTGAACATTACCTTGAGTAAGCACTAAGGGTGGCCAAGAGCTAAAATATATAGCTGCTAGATAGGGTCTGCAAATGTTCCAATGAAGTCAATAAGAGTGAAAAACATACTCAATCCATCCACACCAAACTGCCTTCTACAGGTATCCTTGACCACGACAGTATCATTAGGAGTGACCATCCCACAGTCCATGAGGAGACAAAGTCCCATCTTCACATTGAGGATATGTTCCATCATGTTGTGTGCCATTACAATCATGTTAATTGGATATACTTTGAATGGATCTAGCAACACAAGACTGGCCATCTATGAGGTGTTGCGAGCTATATTTGCAGAGTTGTATTTCAACACAACCTGCAAACTCATGGTCCAACATTACCCTGCCTCAGCCAATTCCATCAATTAATCCTAGTTCAATGAAGAGTGCAGTTGGACATGACAGGAGCCAAAACCAAGTCATCAACCTGGTGAAGCTACAAAAGAAGACTACTTGTTTGCTAAACAGCATCAGCAGCAATTGATAGACAGAGTTAAGGAATTCCATAACCAATGAATCAAATCGATACAAAAACATAAATTGCTGCAAAAGCTCAGCAGATCTTGCAGCACCTATTGAGAGAAATCAGAGTTAACGTTTTGGGTCCAGTGACTCTTCCTCAGAACTGATGACAACTAGGAAAAAGTTGGACGAGGCAGTAAGGAGTAAACAATAGGTGCGCATAGAGGCCAAAGACAGAAAAGGATAGTTGGACAGGTGAGGGAGTGTATAACAGTCAGGCTAGGAGGATGAATAGCTGGTAATGGAGACTGTTAGTGGCTAACAACACGTTATGTATAATAACAGACTATGTGATAAAAAGGCTCAGATCTAAGCGCTGCTAGCCTACCAAAACAATCCTGAATGGTGATGGCCAAATAAACAATTCACTGGAGTAAGAGATTTCATAAATACACCCATCCTTAATGATGGGTGGAGCCCAACACATCAATGCAGAAGACAAGATTGAGGCATTTGCCAAACCATCAGCCTGATATATCGAGTGGATGATCTATCTTGGCCTCCTCCGCAGATCTCACAGATGCTGTACTTCAGCCAATTCAGTTCACTCCACATGATATATCAAGAAATGCATTAAGGCATTGGATAGGGCAAAGGCTATGGGTTTTGAAAAGAATTTAGTAATATTACTGAAGACATAGTCAAGAATTTGCAATAGCCCGGCCATGCTGTTCCAGTACAAATGCAACACTAGCATGTGTCTGCCAACATGGAAAAGTGCCCAGATATGTCCCACACAAATAGCAGAACAAATTGAAAATGGCCAATTAAAACCTTATCAGTCTTTTCTCAATTATCAATAAAGTGCCGGAAGGTATCATCAACAATGCTATCAAGCAGTTCTCTTGCTTAGCAATAATCTAGTCACTGAAAGTTTGAGTTCCATCAGGACCACTTGACTTTGACCTCATTACTCCCAGGAATACTCTCCCGAGGTACACCTGTAATTTTAGCCTGTACTACAACACCACTTCCCTTCCTTTCTTGTCCTCCTTTCTATCCTTCCTACAGCATCTATACCCTGGAACATTAAGCTGCCAGTCCTGCCCTTCACGGAGCTGTGTCCCTGTAATAGCTATGATATCCTATTCCCATGTTCCCAACCATGCCCAAGGTCATCAGCTTTACCTGTCAGGCCTCTTGCTTTGAAATAAATGTAGTCTCATTCATCAGACTAACCTTGTTCTTTGCCTTGCTCATGCCTGCCTTGACTATTTGAGTTGCTCCTCCTCTCAACTGTACCAGCCTTCACCTTATCTCTTTTCTCATTACCTCTTTGCATGCTCAAAACCTCCCACTACCCCCAACCCATCTATCCACCCAAACAAATCCTTTATGGGTCTTACACCTCCTGAGTAGCACTAGCTAATGTCCCCATCAGGATATAGGTCCCCTTCCAATTCCAGTCTAGATCAATTGCATCCATATATTTTGAAATAATCTTGGGATAAGGTTTTTATTAATTCATTCAGAAATGGAGTTGTGGCAGAGATCCAGTTTTAGAAAGCTAAAATAATGCCTATATTTAAAACATAGCATGTCATAGAATCATAGAGATATACAGCAAGGAAACAGACCCTTCAGTCCAACTCGTCCATGCCCAGATATCCTAACCTCATCTATCCCATTTACCATCACTTGGCCTGTATCCCTCTAAACCCTTCCTATTCAGATACCCATCCAGATGCCTTTTAAATGCTATAACTGTATTCACCTCCACCACTACCTCTGGCAGCTCATTCCATACCCACACCATCCTCCTTGTGAAAAGTTGTCCCTTAGGTCCCTTTTATATCTTTTCCCTCTCACCCTAAACCTATGCCCTCTAGTCGTGAACTCCCTCCAACCCAGAGAAAAGACTTTGCCTATTTATCCTATCCATGCCCCTCTTAATTTTATAAATCTCTAGAAGGTCACCCCTCCGCCTTTGACACTCCAGGAAAAGCAGCCCCAGCCTATTCAGCCTTTCCCTATAGTTCAAACCCTCCAACCCTGGCAACATTCTTGTAAATCTTTCCTGACCCCTTTCAAGCAATGATAAATCAATCCATTTGCATCAGTGCAAGAATAAATAATGGAATCCTTAGTAGAGAAAGAAGAGCAGGACATATATAGTAGCTATGAATAGTTGGCTTGAATGTCAAAGGGAAAAGTTTGTTTGACCAAACTCGTAGAAAGTTTTGAGGAGGTCATAGAGTAAATGGACAGTAATGTAAGGGGTACTGATAGAGAACAGAAGAAGCAACATGGCTGCTTGTGAATGGCCAGTTTTGTGCTAAGTGACCCAGCAGGGATTTGCCAGAGTGATTAACTCTTTGGGAATAAATTGGCAAGGAGGACCCTGAATGGGGAGATGGTCAGAGGGTATGATCCAATCCAATGATCCAAAGATGTGCAGGTTAGGAGAATTGGCCTTGCTAAATTGCCAGTAGTGTGAGGTGCATTAGTAAGGGGTGAATGTAGGGGAATGGGTCTGGGTGGGTTTCTCTTTGGAGGGTCAGTGTGGACTTGTTGGGCCGAAGGGCCTGTTTCCACACCGTAGTGAATTTAATCCAATCTAAAAGAAGGGGGACCCATTCATTACACTTGCAAACAAGGTGTGAATCATCTATTTTGATAACATAAGCATGAGAAAATCCTCCTGCACAGCTATACACAGTAGCAGCTTTGTTATACAGCAACATACAAGGCGGCACGGTGGCAAACGAGGAGACTGTATGGGCCCTCCTGCCTACTAGTGCAGGACTGTAAGAACTTGCTGTTTACAACAACCTCAAAGACCAACCTCCTAACCATTGCATTAGGGGTTTAGTATCCTGTAATGATGTCACAGAGCAGCTTTTCATTGGGAAGAGATACCACAGTGTAAGCTGAATTAAGAAACGAAAAACAGAAATTCTTGGTGAATTGGGCAAAACCCGAAAACCGAACACTGTTTACATTAGAAATACTTGCAGAGAAGCAAATGATGTAGACTGACTAGCATTAATGATAAGGGTTACAGAATAGTTTATCAAATAATCCTTTAGATGTATTGTTGAGAAAAGACACATTTTGTCAAATCCTTTTGTCCTGCATTTATTGGGACATTTTGCAAGAATCCCAACCAATTCAAGGTGAAATGTAAATTCTGTCATCTGAAAGGAGACTATTGATTGCTTGCTAAATGAATTCTGATTGGCAGAGATGTTGCCGTGGAGAATGCACCCACTAATGCTGATTGACAATTAACTGCCAGGTTTTGATTAGAGAATGTGGAATTTCACGCCATGGAGAGGAAGAGGCTGAGGGGGATTTCACTAAAGTTCACAGAATAATGAGAGGTCTGGGCAGAGCAAACAGGAACAATTAGCTCAATCTCATTAAATCTGTGCTGTTTAGACCTTGATGTTTTGATTGATTTGCAAAAGTAGCAAATAGAGTCATAGAGATGTACAGCACAGAAACAGACCCTTCAGTCCAATCGTCCATGCTGGTCAGATATCCCAACCTAATCTAGTCCCATTTGCCGGCATTTGGCCCATTTCCCTCAAAACCCTTCCTAATCATAGACACATCCAGATGCCTTTTAAATGTTGCAATTGTACCAGCCTCTGCCACTTCCTCTGGCAGCTCATTCAAAATACGGATTACCCTCCGCATGAAAAAGTTACCCCTTACATCCCTTTTAAATTTTTCCCCTCTCACCCTAAACCTGTGCTGTCCCACTCCAGGGAAAAGACCTTGTCTATTTACCCTATCCAAGCCCCTCATGATTTTATAAATCTCGAGAAGGTCACCCTTCAGCCTCCAACGCTCCAGGGAAAACAGCCCCAGCCTATTCAGCCTCTCCCTGAAACTCAATCCTCCAACCCTGGCAACATCATAGTAATTTTTTTCTGAACCCTTTCAAGTTTCACAACATCCTTCCAATAGGAGGGAAACCAGAATTGCATATGATATTCCAAAAGTGGCCAAACTAATGTCCTGGGCAGCCACAACATGGCCTCCCAACTCCTATTTCAATGCTGTGACCAATAAAGGAAAGCATTCAAGACATCTTCTTCACTATCCTATCTAATTGTGACTCCACGTCCAAGGAACTATGAACCTGTACCTCAAGGTCTCTTTGTTCAGCAAACCACCTCCCCCCCCCCCCCCCCCCCCCCCCCCCCCCACACCCACTCCCCCCACGACCTTCCCAACAAGTGTACAAGTCCTGCTCTGATTTGCCTTACCAAAACATAAATGACAAAATGCACCGATCCTTGTGGCACACCATTGGTCACAGGCCTCCAGTCTGAAAAGCAACTCTCCATCACCACCCTCTGTCTTCTACCTTTGAGCCAGTTCCGTATCCAAATAGCTAGTTCTCCCTGTATTCCACGAGATCTAACCTTGCTAATCAGTATTCAATGAGGAACCTTGTTGAACACATTATTGAAGTCCATATAGATCACGTCCACCGCTCTGCCCTCATCAATCTGCTTTGTTACTTCTTCAAAAAAACTCAATCAAGTTTGTGAGACATGATTTCCCACGCACAAAGCCATTATAATTATCCCTAATCAGTATTTGCCTTTCCAAATACATATAAATCCTGTCCCTCAGGATTCCCTCCAACAACTTGCCCACCACCGATGTCAGGCTCTCTGAAATATAGTTCCGTGGCTTGTCCTTACCACCTTTCTTAAATAGTGGCACCACGTTAGCCAACCTCCAGTCTTCCAGCACCTCACCTGTGACTATCGATGATACAAATATCTCAGCAATCATTTCTCTAGCTTCCCACAGAGTTCTTAGGTAGACTTGATTAGATCCTGGGAATTTATCCACTTTTATGCATTTCAAGACATCCAGTACCACCTCTTCTTCAATATGGACATTTTTCAAGATGTCACCATCTATTTCCCTACATTCTATATCTTCCATGTCTTTCTTCACAGTAAACACTGATGTAAAATACTTGTTTAGTATCTTCCCCATCTCCTGCAGCTCCACACACAGGCCTCCTTGCTGATCATTGAGGGGCTCTATTCTCTCCCTAGCTGCACTTTTGTCCTCAATGTATTTATAAAATCCCTTTGGATTTTTCTTAAACCTATTTGCCATTGCTATCTCATGTCCCTTTTTGCCCTTCTGATTTCCCTCTTAAGTATACTCCTACTGCCTCTATACTCTAAGGATTCCTTCGAACTCTGCTGTCAATACCTGACATATGCTTTCTTCTTCTTCATAACCAAAACCTTAACATCTGTAGTCATCAACATTCCCTATACCTACCAACCTTTCTTTTCGCCCTAACGGGAATATACTATTTCTGGATTCTCATTATCTCATTTCTGAAGACTTTCCATTTTCCAGCTGTACCTTTACCTGCAAACATCTGCCCACGATCAGCTTTTGAAAGTTCTTGCCTAATACCATCAAAATTGGCCTTTCTCCAATTTCGAACTTCAACTTTTAGATTCAGTCTATTCTTTTCTATCACTATTTTAAAACGAATAGAATTATGGTCGCTGGCTCCAAAGTGCTCGCCCACTGACACCTCAGTCATCTGCCCTGCCTTATTTCCCAAGAGTAAGTCAAGTTTTGCACCTCTCTAGTCAGTACATCCACATACTGAATCAGAAGATTTTTTTCAGCACACTTAACAAATTCCTCTCCATCAAAACCCTTGATACGATGGCAGTCCCAGTCTAAGTTAAAATCCCCTACCATATCAACTCTATTATTCTTACAGATAGCTGAGATCTCCTTACAAATTTGTTTCTTAATTTCCCACTGACTATTGGTGGGGTTTATAATACAATCCCATAAGGTGATCATCCGTTTCTTATTTCTCAATTCCTCCCAAATAACGTCCCTGGATGTACTCCCAGGAATATCCTGCCTCAGTAGAGCAGTTATGCTATCCTTTATCAAAAATGCCACTCCCCCTCCTCTCTTGCCCCCCTTTCTATCCTTCCTATAGGATTTGTATCCTGGAACATTAAGCTGCCAATCCTGTCCATCTCTGAGCCACATCTCTGTAATTGCAATGACATCCCAGTCCGATATTCCTAACCATGCCTTCCCCGTTAGCTCTCTTGAATTGAAATAATTACAGTTTAATTTATCAGACCAACCTGTAGTTGTTTTCTGCTTTGTTCTTGCCTGCTTTAACTAGTTACCTTTCACTATTTCCCTGGGTCCCACTATTCCACCTCACCCCCACCCCCCCACACCCCCATCCCCACCCTCACCCCCACCTTACTAGTTTAAATCCTCCTGAGCAGCTGAAGCAATTTTCCCTGCCAGTATATTCATCCCCTTCCAATTCAGGTGCAATCCATCCTTCTTGTGGAGGTCACTTCTACCCCAGGAGAGATTTCATTGATCCATTAATGTAAACCCTTCTCCCCTGCACTATCTCCTCAGCCACACATTCATCTGCTCTTTCCTTCTATTCATACCCTCATTAGCTTGTAGTACCAGGGTTATTCCACATATTGCTACCCTAGAGAACCTCCTCTTGAATTCCTGCCTAAGCTTCTATATTGTCCCTTTAGAATCTCATCCTTTTCCCTTCATTAGTTCCAAAGTGTACAATGACCTCCTGCTGGTCCCTCTCCCCCTTGAGAACATTCGGCACTCTCTCCAACATATCCTTGATCCTGGCAACACACCATTCTGATTTTTCACTGTTGGCCCCAGAAGTGTCTGTCTATGCCTCTGACTAGAAAGTCCCCTCTCACAATTGATCTCTTGGAACCTGACGTACCCCTCATTACATTGAGAACCAGTCTCCGGACCAGAAATTTGGCTGTTCGTGCTACATTCCCCGGAAAGTCCATCACCCCCTACATTTTCCAAAACAGCATACTTGTGTGAGATGGGGACAGCCACAGAAGACTCCTGTACTACCTGCCTACCCATCCTAATTTTCCTGGAGTTAACCCATCTACCTGAATGTTTCTGCGGCTTTTCTCGCTTCCTATAACTGCCACCCGTCATATTCCCTAGCTCTTGTAAATTCCTTATTGCCTCTAACCATGCGATCTGATAGGATTCACAATCAAAGACACTTCCTGCAGAAGTAACCATCAGTAACATGGAAATGCTCCCTAAACTCCCACATCTGATAGGAAGAGCACCTCACTCAACTAAAGGTCATCGTTGCTCCTTCACAATCTACAGACCCAGAAAATAGCACCATCTTTTTGCTCTTAAAAAAAAACACTGCTCCATGCTAACTTAGTACCTATGGTTTATATTTTTAAAATTTAATCAACAGACCGATCTCAATAAAAGATATAATTAAGAAAGAATCCACTCTATTCACTACTGTAGATTTACAGCAAGATTACAAGTACAAACTATGCACATGTCTGTTCCTGTGCTGTGAGCTCACCCACACAGGTTCCTCTAAGGTCAGCTGTGAATTTCACTGTTTGTTAAATTTTCCTAAATGCACTCTAATGTCCAGAGATACATGAACTCAAACAGCAAAAGCAGTGATAGTGCAGATTCACTGCTGTGTCAGACAGCAGGGTCAGTCTTTCTCTGACCCTGTGGTCACTGCCTTTGTCTGTCATCCTCCTTTTAAAAGTGCCATTGTTTTGATCTTTTATTGCAGAATCATTCGGTGTACTAGAGACAGCGCTGGATAATCACTGAAATGGGAATAATGTCCAGGGTTATGGGAAAAAGCCGGGGGAATAATACTAAGGCCTTCTGCGCATTCAGAGGGCTGGTACAGGCATGATGGGCTGAATGGCTTCTTTCTGCACCATAACAACTCAGATTCTGTGAACTTTGTGTAGTTGAGACAGACAAATCATAACCTTGGTCTTATATAGAACAGTACGGTACAGACACTAATCCTTCAGTCCACAATATTGTACCGAACATGATGCAAAATTAAACTATTTTCTTCTGCCTGCCATTGGTTCACATCCCTTCATTCCTTGCATATTCATGTCTTTAATTAAAAGTTCCTAAATGCCTTTATCATATCTGCCTCCACCCCCACCCCGGCAGCCTGTTCCAGACTCCTGACACTCTTTGTGTAAAAAAACTTGCCCCTCACATCTCCTTTGAACTTTTGCCCTCTCACCTTAAATGCTTCTCTTAGTATTTTTGAACTGTGGGGGGGAAAAAGATTCTGACTGTCAACCCTATCTATCCATCTCATAATTTTGTAGGCTTCTATCAGCCGCTCCAGAGAAAACAACCTGAGTTTTTCTAGCCTCTCCTTAGAGCTCATACCCTCTAATCCAAGCCTCATCCTGGTAAACCTCTTCTACACCCTCTCCAAAGCCTCCACATCCTTCTTGTAATGTGGCGACTAGAATTAAACGCAATAGTCGTCATGCAGCCTAAGCAAAGTCTTATAAAGCTGTAACATGACCTCCTGATTCTTGTACTCAGTTCCCTGAGCAATAACGGCAAGTACGCCATAAACTTTCTTTATCACCCTACTTGTGACGATTTGTTTTGATCTGTATTTGATGCTGAAATGAGCTTCTGACAACATTTTCGTAACACCACTAAAACCATATATTTTTGCCTGCATAATCTGATTCGATTCCTCTGTAGTTACAGAAATCCTCTGTTGCAAAAATCCACACCCATGCAGTCATGCCATTGGCACTTGGCTATTCAAATAGCAAATCGAGAGTTTGATGTTGGAAAAGCACAGCAGGTCAGGCAGCATCCAAGGAGCAGGAGAATCGACATTTTTGGCTAAAGCCCTTCATCACGGCTTTAGCCCGAAACATTAATTCTCTGCTCCTTGGATGCTGCCTGACCAGCTGTGCTTTTCCAGCACCACACTCTTGACTCTGACCTCCAGCATCTGCAGTCCTCACTTTCTCCTATTCAAGTAACAACTCAGCTGACCTCCCAAATCCGACCCTCTGTGAACTTAATAATTCAAATCTGTGCTCTTAATTACATCAAGTCCTGATCATCGATCATTCCTTTCTCACTAATTCATATTGGCTCCTGCTTAAGTAAGTACTCAAGTTTAACATTCTCCTGCTTGTTTCCAAATCTTTCCATTGTCTTGGCTCACCCTTTCCTGGAAATCTCTGTGACATGTGTGGTTGTCTAAATCAAGCATTTTGAACCCTTGCTGTTTAAATAGTTTGACCATTAGTAGATGGCCCCTCAGTTGCTGAATTATGGGACTTTGGAATTCCTTCCTCAAAACTCACTGTCTCCCTGCCTTTTCTCTCATTGAAAGCATGAAGAAACAAAATGTGAGATTGATCTTGACAAACCTGTACTGAAACCAGGAAATGTTCCACGTGGACTTTATTCGAAAACTACTGAATCCCACCACCTAATGCCACTACTTGTTATTACAACCAGACAAACGTAAAGATCTGCAATGCAGAAGACACCATTCTGAAACTGAGAGATAGTTTTGAAACAGTCCAAACTCCAACTTTGTAAGGTGCATAAATAGTGTATGAATTGATTGAGAATTTAATGAAATCAACCTAACAATCTGTGATCCATGACTGAAATACAAAATATAGAGTTTAGTGGACCTTTTGTTTATATTTGTTAAATTAAGGTGACCTGCATTTTCCAAGGTATTGCAACACACTGATATGTTCATATTTGTGATGTGTTCCAATAGTGCAATTCTTTTATTATTTTAAAACCTATCTTTGATTTAATTGCATAAATGTGATAAATTATGTTTTTTTGTAACATTGAAATAACCATAGTCCTATCAGATCACAGGGCTGCTCTCTCAACAGAGAGCGAGGTGATTGATGGTGGTTTAACCTGAGGATCAAGGGGAGAGTTCCAGAAGGAGAGTTCATCACAGTAACCTCAGCTGGTACAGGGATTGGCATCACTCAGCATCACCAACTCACCCATCCAACCAACTGAGCTAACCGATCCACTTTCTTTTAGTTGTATATTCAAACATTCACAGATACTACTTCCAGTCCACTCCAGCTTTAGTGCCTGAACCAAGATGGTATCACGGTGGACTGAACTGAGCATAAGTGAAAGGACAACAAAAAGACATTTTGACTTTGAAACAATATGCTTTGCATTGCATCTATCATGATCCAAAACCTAATTTTATGTTCTCTGTTCCTTAATCTTTAAAAGATTTCAAAGCGTCCCTCACCTGCCACAAGGTGGGGCCCTCAGCTTGGACAACTCTCACCACAGCCATGATGGGGATCCACATAATACAGAAGATGGTCATACACCAGCCCAGTGCTCCTGACCAGACAGGGTATTCAACAGATCCATATCTTAGTGGGGCAAATGTTGTCAAGGACCAGATTAAGACTGCCTGAATGTGGATAAGATACAAAACTAAATCAGAAACAGAATGAGAGATTGGGTATTTTCAGTTTAAATCAAAATAATGTGTAACAGCTTCTTACCACCAGCCAAACACGGAGAGATCAGAATCCAACACATTCTCCACCACAGCCAGAAGAGCCAAGTCCTTTCCCCAATCATCATCTCAATGTCCTTGATGAATCTGTTTGTCCCTGTGAACAACAAGGAAGAAGAGAGACACCATCACTCACTCTGTCCTGTCTTTAGGGCAGCTTGTTTACTGTTGAAGTTCATCTTGTACAGGGTGGCACTGATGAACAGGTTAACCCAGAGAAGGGATTGCTCCAGATTTCAAACAGGATAAGGAAATTGATTCTTGTCACCAACTGATTGATCTTTCTCTCCCATTTTGGGAACAAGGGTCTGTCCATCCCAGCACAAATTGGAAACATAAGCTTTTCCTGGAATGAGTTCTTCTTGGGCGATGAAGGTAACTTGGAATTTGAAACACAAACAGATCAATCATGACCGTATTGATGGTGGAGCAGGCTTGAGGGGCTGAATGGGTCTATTTCTGCTAAGGACTTGTAAAATATGAAAGTGAAGAGTTCATAACAAACCCTAAATATAGAAACATGTGAACAACAGCAAAAATAGGCTAATTTTCTCTAATCTTATTACAAATCACTTGTTAGGGATACGATTAATACTGATAGAAACCAATGAAGGGTAAAGAGTGGGGTGTTTCCAATGTAAAGAACAGGGGTATAAGTGTAATTAATTAAAACTTATAAAATACACCATTGAGTTAAATGCAATAGAGATGACCACTTCAGTGATATGTTGCAACTGTAGCATGTGGGTGCTGCTGGATTCCTAAAGAAATCCAGTTATATTGGATCAGCTCAAACATTTGATATAGTACCACACATGAGGCTCCTTAATAACCTGAGAGCCCATTGTGCTGGGTGTACAGTATGACCATGGATAGTGAATTGGTGAGCTGATAGAAGATCAACAGCAGTATCTTGTCGGGATCTGGATGATGTGAGCTTGGCAAGGTTTATTCGAGAATTGGATGAGAACTGTAGCAATTCTGATGTCGGGAAGACCATATTTTTTTTTATTCTTTCAGTAAGCAATGAGCTGAATCTGTCACTCAGCAGTGATGAGTTCCTAATTAATGGGATTATTCCCTATTAAGCAGCAAGCTAATGGTACAACACGCCTAACTAATATTCAGCTTCCTATCTTAAACTCACCTAACAAGCTCAACATTGAGAAAACTTGACCTGGAGATTAGAGTGGGGATCTCGTGAATTCAGCTTGTTACCTGCTCCAAATGACCTAAATATTAGGCACTGAGGTCTCAGAGAATACTCCAAGGATGCCAGCCACATACACTTTACATTCATGGTATTGGATCTGATATGTGCCAGTCTCTAATATCTTGCTGGGCCATCTCAGAAAATTTCTACACTTCAGTACTGCACCACAGTCTGCCCCAGTGACTATCATTGTAATGCCTCGGCCAGCACACCCAAGAGCATGAACCCAGGCTGCATCTCCAGGCTGGTCACTTGCTGTCCCAATTCTCACTCATTCTGAGCTGGCCTGGATGCTCACAACACCTCTCCCTTGCCTTGCCTTTTGCCTTTGTGTGTTTGCTACCTCAGCCAGGGATATTATTCCAGTCGCTCCTTGCCATTTAGTGCAGACACAAAGGAAGGAATCTTATTGTGGTTGTCAACAGGACTCTGTCAAATCAAGGAGGGTATAATGGGGTGCTGGCACAGTAAGTCATGGGCAGTCTCTGATACCAATTCCATGTGCTTAGACATGGGCAACCAGCTGCTCAGGGTGGTCAACATTAGTGTTTACTCCACGTAAGGGGTTAGGAACTGAATGAAGGTCAGCCCACCACCTGGCTTGAGTCTTTCTGCTCTACTGTGGGCTGCTTACTTCCTGAAATGAGACAGAGGCAGGTATTAATGGAGATGAAAGGACGTGTCCCAATTGTTACTGTAGGTGCAGCTGGGAGGTATCCTGAGTGAACAAGCAGTGCAGAGGGACTGCAGGATTAATGGTGTCTGGGATTGGGGTAGGTGTGAGTGAGCGGAGGGGGACAGATTGCAAGCTGTAGTGAGATTGGTAGGGCATGAGACTCAGTGGAAGGTGGGTATAGCAAGAGAGTTACGGTGAGGGTGAGATAACAAACATGGTAGCACTTACTGGCAAAGTGGAGAAGATCATTGACTTCCTTCTTTCACTGCTGGGTATTCCTCCAGATGGCTGAGATTGCACTGATCCAGGTGGCAACCTCGGACCAGGTTGTCATGTCATGCCCTGATCTTACCAATCCAGGGGTAAGAAGAAATCCCACCTCAACACCACACTATGCAGTAGAACCTTTAGATCCCTACCCATCAGGCAGGACACTCCTTCCCCCTGCCTGCCTGCTATGTCTGGGATCAATATAAGTAACACTGTAGGGCTGTTCTAGACTGACAGTGTTTGTATGGATACTTAACGGGCTTTTAATGAAGTTGTAACCACAACATATGGAGCTGCCAGTGTTGGCCTGGGTGGACAAGGTCAGAAGTCACATGGCACCACATTATAGTCCAAAAGGTTTATTTGAAATCAAATGCTTTCGGAGCACTGCCCCTTCGTCAGGTGAAGTAAAGAGAAGCACACAGACACAGAGTTTATAATCAGAGAGATCAAAATATCATACACGTGGTGTGAGTGGAGTGTTGACAGACTGAATAATAGGTCTCTGCAGGTGATCAAGAGTGTCAGATGGTGTGAATAAAGTGTCAACAGCTGAATAGCAGGTGAAGGGATGATCTATAATCTGATTCATTAAGGAAGAGAGATAATTACAAAATATTAAAAATAAGGTAGTTCTGGAGACAAACCAAATGACTGGAATAACATGGTAGGTATAAGAGTCACACGCCGAGGGTCTAACCAAAGTAACAAGTACTAATCCAAAACTGGACACATTAAATAAGGTAGAGAGATCATAATAAGTTATCAAGGTGATGGTGTCAAAACTGGACAGTAAGGAAGATCTTACAGGTACAGAACAGTGTAATGGGGTCACATGTAGGACGACTTGTAACCAAGATCGTGGTTGAGGCCATCTTCATGGCTACAGAACTCAGCTATTGGTTTCAGCTCAGTAATTCTGTGCTATTGTGGTCCTCAAGATACAAAACAACACAGAATTATTGTGAGGTAGCAGTGCTAACCACTGGGCCACTGTGCCGCCCAAAGTGGGGACATTTTCAGGATGGCAACCTGCAACTGTATCACAGAGATTAGAGCTAGGGCCTCGATTATGACTGGAATGAAGAAAGTAAATATACAATCACCAAGTTTCCAGATCACAAAAATAGGTGGGAGGGCATTTGGTGAGGATGACACAAAGATTCTATTGAGAGATACAACAGGTTATGTGAAAGAACAAAAACTAGCCAGGTAGAATATAAAGTGGAAAAATGTGAGTAATACACTTTGGCGGGAGGAATAGAGGAGTTGAATATTATTTGACTGAAAAGACTGCAGAAAGCTGCAGCACAGAAGGATTTGGGGTTCCTTGTGCATAAATCTGAAAAGCCTGGCCTTTAAATTTTATGGGTATGAGGGAAGGAAAATGGATAGTTGGCCTTTATTTCAAAGCAAACAGAATACAAAAATAGGTAAGCTTTGTTATAAATGTTCAAGGCACTAGTGAGACCATGGCTGGAATATTCGGAACAGTTTCTATTCCTCCATGGGATGAGGATGCCACTGGCTCAGTAGAATTTATCGTCCATCCCAGAGAGCAGTTAAGAGTCAACCATACTGCTATGTGTCCAGAGTCACATGTTGTCCAGACCAGGTAAGGATAGCAGTTTCTTTCCCTGAAGGACATTAGCAAACCAGAGGGGTTTTTTCAATCATTGACATTGATTCAAGGTCATAATTGGACTCTTAATTCTAGATTTTTATTGAATTCAATAAAACGGGGCAGCACAGTGATTCAGTGGTGAGCAATGTTGCCTCACAGCACCACGGACCTGGGTTCAAATCCAGCCTCAGGTGGCTGTCTGTGTGGATTTTGCACATTCTCCCCATGTCTGTATGGGTTTCCTCCAGGTGCTCCAGTTTCCTCCCACAGTCCAAAGTTATGCAGCTTGGTTGGACTGGCCGTGCTAATTTCCTCTATAATGTCCACGGATGTGCAGGCTAGGCTGGTTAGGCATGGGAAATGCATGATTACGGGGATAGGGTAGGGGTCTGGGTCTGGGTAGGATGCTCATCAAAGAGTTGGTGTGCACTCATTGGGCCAAATGGCCCGCTTCCACATTGCAGAGATTTTATGATTCAAATTGCACCATTTGCCATGATGGGATTCGAGCCTGGATCCCTAAGGCAGTACCTGGGTTAACAATCCAGCGATTATATCATCAGGTCATCATCTCCCCCTCAAAAAAAATATTGGCTTTGGAGGCAGTCCAAAGAAGGTTCATGAGATTAATTTCGGATATGGAGAGATTTTGTTTTCAGGAGTGTTCAAGTAGTTTGGGCTTGAGCTCTTTTGAATTTCGTGGAATAAGAGGCAATCTATTTTGAAAAGTATATGATTGTTAACGATTGTGCTTGATCAGATATAGGAATAGAGGCTGTTTTCACTTATGCTAGAGTCTGGGACCAGAAGGCATCTCCTGAGAACCAAGAGGTTACATATTTAAGACAGAGATGAGGAAGACTTTTTGCTCTTAGAGTGCAGTGGTATTCTTTTTACCACAGAGTGCTGTTGAGGCTAGGTATATAAGTCTATTCATGTAAGATAGATTGTAAATCAGGAAAGGAATCAAACATTGTGGGGAAATGGTAGGAAAGTGGAGTGAAGGATAGTCAAATCAGCCATGACCTCATTGAATGGTGGCGCAAAATCAGTGGGGTGAATGGCCTACTTCAACTCCTTTGTCTTATGGTCTCATTGTCTTAAGTACTTATATTGCTATAAAACTCATACTTACACAGTCTAGGGTCTGTGCTGCCTCACTACATACAACAAACATACAGTAACTGCAAGCTGGCTGCTAATATTATCACTGCTACTGAAGGTCAGTCAGGAACCTTTGTACATCACATATTTGTGAAGCAATCTAACAGCAGAAAGATAAACTCCCTATGTGATCTTGGATTTGTGCAATAATACAAGTATCAGCAATTAACAAGACGATGACTGTAGTAAAATTGGCTGAAATCCAGCAAAAACAAGTGGATCCTGAGTGAAGGATGCAAAAAATGATGTTGTGTGTTTCATGCTGGTTTCTGGAACCAATTAGGTTTCATTGTCAGGAAGAGCAAGTGAATTCTGATACACGTCTGCCAGCATCTGATTCATTTGGTCTGATTTTATTAAAGAAACCTTAATTTTCACAAAGTACTTTAAATTTAATCTGTTTATTTGATTCGGTCTCTTTTATGATTGACTGACCATAGATCCAGCTGAGACCGATGAGTTGCAGGAGAGCTGTTATAACGAGAATCCAGTCCGTAACGTAATGATCCAATAAATTTAGCCAGTAAATCCCAGCCTAAAATTAAATGGAAAATTCAAAAATGTTACACAGGAAAATGAGCGTACTCTTACTTTCAAATTCAGACTTTGATGAGATTTGAAAAATGTATACATGTAAGTGCTTATAATAAAAGCACAATTCTAACTAAAGCAAATTCAGAAGTCACAATGTCAGGTTATATTCCAACAGATTTATTTGAAATCACAAGCTTCTTCATCAGATGATGAAGGAGCAGTGCTCTGAAAGCTTCTGATTTCAAATAAACCTGTTGGATTATAGCCTGACATCGTATAGCTTCTGAAATTGTCCACTCCAGTCCAACATTGTCACTTCCACATCATAACTAAAGCAAAATACTACAGATGCTGGAAATCTGAAACAAACACAGAAATTCCTGGAAAAAATCAGCAGGTCTGGCAGTATCTGTGGAGAAAGAAACTAACATATTGATTCCAGTCTGGTACAACTCATCTTCAGAACTGTTCCAACACAATTCTAACTCGATGCTCAATATTCCCTCATTCATTTGTGTGTGGGATTCAATTATGTTGCTGTTCCCTCTTCTCCATTCTCACTCGAAAGTCATTTTTGAAATGGGGAGATCAGAACTTACCTGCAGTGTTCCAAATGTGATCTCACGTGATCAAATAAGTGAAGAGGTTACCTCAGAGTCCAATTGGACCTTGATCAGCTGGGCCAATGGGCTGAGGAGTGACAGATGGGGTTTAATTTAGATAAATGTGAGGTGCTGCATTTTCGAAAAGTAAGTTAGGGCAGAATTTATACACTTAATGTTAAGGTCCTGGGGAGCGTTGTTGAACAAAGAGACCTTGGGGCGCAGTTTCATGCAGAAGGTGGTGTGTGTATGGAAGTTTTGGAGGCTGGTATAATTACAACATTTAAAAGGCTTTTGGATGGATATATAAATAGGAATAGTCTAGAGTGATATGGGCCCAATGCTGGCAAATAAGACTACATTAATTTAGGATATCTGATACCATGGATGAAGGATCTGTTTCTGTGCTGTACATCTCTGACTTTATGACCCTATGGGCGGCATGGTGGCTCAGTAGTTAGCACTACTGCCTCACAGCGCCAGAGACCCAGGTTCAATTCCCGCCTCAGGCAACTGTCTGTGTGGAGTTTGCACATTCTCCCTGTGTCTGCGTGAGCACTCTCCGGGTGTTCTGGTTTCCTCCCACACTCCAAAAATGTGCAGGTTAGGTGAGTTGGCCATGCTAAATTGTCTGTAGTGTTAGGTGTAGGGGAATGGGTCTGGGTGGGTTGCTCTTCGGAGGGTTGGTGTGGACTTGTTGGGCCGAAGGGCCTGTTTCCACATTGTAAGTAATCTAATCTAATCTAAATACATCCTAGATTTAGACATCATGACCCCTCATGTACATCTTAACTCTTTGCCTCCAGTTTTAACTGCCTGGGAACATTGCATTAATGGGATTTGTGAAATTACCAACTCTCCCCACTCAGTATCTGAACTACATTCCCATTCAACACAAATATCTGAATAAGGGAACATGGCTCAGGAGTAGGCCATCCTGTCCCTGGGGCTTACTCCACCATTTAATAAGGTTAAAATCACACACCAGGTTATGATCCAACAGGTTTATTTGGAAGCACTAGCTTTCTGACCGCCGCTCCTTCATCAGGTGGTTATGGAGTATAAGATCGTATGACATAGAATTCAAAGCAAACTTTTGAAAGCTAGTGCTTCCAAAAGAACCTGTTGGACTATAACCTGGTGATATGTGATTTTCAACTTTGTACATCCTAGTCCAACACTGGCACCTCCACATAATTTAATAAGGTTACCGCTGTTATGAATTGCTTTGAATATATTTGCGTCCTTCTTTCCATAATACAAGCAATACTGTATACAGACTCTCACATTATGGAACCATCAGTGCACTGTATAACTGAAGCTTAACATCTCTACTTTTGTATCCACTCAGCCTTGCAGCAAATGATAAAGTTATATTAGCTTTCCCAAATATATAGGTGAGGACTGCAAATGCTGGAGATCAAAGTTGAAGAGTGCGGTGCTGGAAAAACACAGCCAGTCAGGCAGCATCTGAGGAGCAGGAGAGTTGATGTTTTGGGCATAAGCCCTTCATCAGGAATGAGGCTTGTGGGCCAAGGGGGCTGAGAGATAAATGGGAGAGGGATGAGGCTGGGGGGGAGGATAGCTGAGAATGCACTAGGTAATATATCTCCCTCCCCACCCCTATCCATGGTCCATAAAGACCATTCCTTCTGCAACTCCCTTGTTCAGTCCATGCCCCCACCAACCCACCCTCCTATCCTGGCACCTTCCCCTGCCACCAAAAGAATTGCAAAACTCCACCCACGCCTCCCCACTTACCTCCGTCCAAGGCCCCAAAGGAGCCTTCCACATCTGTCAGAGATTTATCTGCACTTCCACACACATCATCTACTATGTCTGTTGCTCCCAATGTGGTCTCCTCTACATCGGGGAGACAGAACTCCAGTTTGCAGAACGTTTCAGAGGGCATCTCCAGGACACACGCTCAAACAATCCCATTGCCCCATTGCCGAACACTTTAACTCCCCATTCACTAAGGACATGCAAGGCCTGGGCCTCCTCCACCGCCAAACCCTAACCACCCGATGCCTGGAGGAAGAATGCCTCATCTTCCACATTGGGACCCTCCAACCACATAGGATCAATGTGGATTTCACCAGTTTCCTCATTTTCCCTCCCCCCACCTTATCCCAGATGCAACTTTCCAACTGGACACCACCCTCTTGACCTGTCCTACCTGTCCATCTTCCTTCCCACCTATCTACTCCATCCTCCTCTCTGACCTATCGCCTTCACCCCCAACTTCATCTACCTATCGCATTCTCAGCTACCTTACCCCCAGCCCACTCCTTCTCTCATTTATCTGTCAGCCCTCTTGGGCCACCAGCCTCACTCCTGATGAAGGTCTCATACCCAAAACATTGATTTTCCTGCTCGTTGGATTCTGCCTGATCTGCTGTGCTTTTCCAGCAGCACACTCTTCGTTTTTCCTAAATATATTGGAGGGTTGTTTTTCAGACTGGAGGCCTGTGACCAGTGGAGTGCCACAAGGATTGCTGCTGGGTCCTCTACTTTTTGTCATTTATATAAATGATTTGGATGTGAGCGTAAGAGGTACAGTTAGTAAATTTGCAGATGACACCAAAATTGGAGGTGTAGTGGACAGCGAAGAAGGTTACCTCAGATTACAACAGGATCTTGATCAGATGGGCCAATGGGCTGAGAAGTGACAGATGGAGTTTAATTCAGATAAATGCGAGGTGCTGCATTTTGGGAAAGCAAATCTTAGGACTTATATGCTTAATGGTAAGGGCAGAGGGAGTGTTACTGAACAAAGAGACCTTGGAGTGGAATCGCTGGTAGATAGGATCGTGAAGAAGGCATTTGGTATGCTTTCCTTTATTGGTTAGAGTATTGAGTACAGGAGTTAGAAGGTCATGATGCGGCTGTACAGGACATTGGTTAGACCACTGTTGAAATATTGTGTGCAATTCTAGTCTCCTTCCTATTGGAAAGATTAGATTAGATTATTTACAGTGTGGAAACAAGCCCTTCGGCCCAACAAGTCCACACCGATCCGCCGAAGCGCAACCCACTCAGACCCATTCCCCTACATTTACCCCTTCATCTAACACTATGGGCAATTTAACTTGGCCAATTCACCTAACTTGCACATTTTTGGATTGTGGGAGGAAACCGGCGCACCCGGAGGAAACCCACACAGACACGGGGAGAATGTGCAAACTCCACACAGAGAGTCACCTGAGGCGGGAATTGAACCCGGGTCTCTGGCGCTGTGAGGCAGCAGTGCTAACCACTGTGCCATCGTTGTGAAATATGAAAGGGTTCAGAAAAGATTTACAAGGATGTTGCCAGGGTTGGAGGATTTGAGCTATAGGGAGAGGTTGAACAGGCTGGGGCTGTTTTCCTTGGCACGTCGGAGGCTGAGGGGTGATCTTATAGAGGTGTACAAAATTATGAGGGGCATAGATAGGATAAATAGACAAAGTTCCCTGGGGTCAGGGAGTCCAGAACTGGAGGGCCTAGGTTTAGGGTGAGAGGGGAAAGATATAATAGAGACCTAAGGGGCAACTTTTTTCCACACAGAGGGTAGTACGTGTATGGAATGAGCTACCAGAGGAAGTGGTGGAGGCTGGTACAATTGCAACATTCAGAAGGCAATTGGATGGGTATATGAAAGGAAGGGTTTGGAGGGATATGGGCTGGGTGCTGGCAGGTTGGACTAGATTGGGTTGGGATATCTGGTCAGCATGGACAGATTGGACTAAAGGGTCTGTTTCCATGCTATACATCTCTATGACTCTATATGCTGCATCTGCACAGTAACTTTTGATTGTCACGCATCCTTCTGTCTCTCAGAGTTCTGCAATCTCTAATCATTTTGATATGATGTTTTATTTTTTATTCTTCCTGCTAAAAGGGAAACACTTCATGTTTTCCTACATTATACTCCATTTGCTACATCTTTGCCCACCGACTTAAACCATCTTTCTCTTTTTATAGCCCCCTTATGTCTTCCTTGAAAATTACTTTCCAATTTTATGTCATCAGCAACTTTGGTAACTGTGTCTTCTACTGCTTCATCTATGTCATTGATGTAAATTGTAAATCATTCAAATGCCAGAATTGACCCTGAGGCACGCCACTTGTTACATCATGAGAACCTGAAAAAAAACCACATTTGTGCTGACTCTCTGTTTACTATTAGCCAGCTAATTTTCTGTCCATGTCAATATGCTAACCCCTGTACCATGAGCTCCTATGTTCTACAATAAATATTAATGTGACACTTTATCAAATGCCTCTGGAAATATAAGAAAAAGTACATCCACCATTTCCCCATTATCCAAACACTCATATTATTTCTGAAATAATTCTAACAAATTGGTGAAATATGTTCTCTCCCTTCACAAGACCGTACTGGCTCTATTTGACTACTTCAAAACCTACATTGTCATGCCACAAATTCCTTAATAATAATTGCTAACATTTTACTTATGATAGATAGTAAGTTAACTGCTCTGTATTTCTTTCTTTTTGAATAAAAGATTTATATTTTCTAACCCAGTCATAGAGTCAAAAGGTGTGGTGCTGGAAAAGCACAGCTGGTCAGGCAGCATCCAAGGAGCAGGAGACAATAGACAATAGACAATAGGTGCAGGAGTAGGCCATTCAGCCCTTCGAGCCTGCACCACCATTCAATATGATCATTCCTAATCAGTATCCGCTTCCTGCCTTATCTCCATAACCCTTGATTCCACTATCTTTGAGAGCTCTATCCAACTCTTTCTTAAATGAATCCAGAGACTGGGCCTCCACTGCCCTCTTGGGTAGAGCATTCCACACAGCCACCACTCTCTGGGTGAAGAAGTTTCTCCTCATCTCTGTCCTAAATGGTCTACCCCGTATTTTTAAGCTGTGTCCTCTGGTTCGGCACTCACCCATCAGCGGAAACATGTTTCCTGCTGCCAGAGTGTCCAATCCTTTCATAATCTTATACGTCTCAATCATATCCCCTCTCAGTCTTCTAAACTCAAGGGTATACAAGCCCAGTCGCTTCAGTCTTTCAGTGTAAGGTAATCCCTCCATTCCAGGAATTGACCTTGTGAACCTACGCTGCACTCCCTCAATAGCCAGAATGTCTTTCCTCAAATTTGGCGACCAGAACTGCACACAGTACTCCAGGTGTGGTCTCACCAGGGCCCTGTACAGCTGCAGAAGCACCTCTTTGCTTCTGTACTCAATCCCTCTTGTTATGAAGGCCAGCATGCTATTAGCTTTCTTCACTACCTGCTGTACCTGCATGCTTGCCTTCATTGACTGGTGTACAAGAACACCCAGATCTCTCTGTACTGCCCCTTTACCTAAATTAATTCCATTGAGGTAGTAATCTGCCTTCCTGTTCTTGCCACCAAAGTGGATAACCATACATTATCCACATTAAACTGCATCTGCCATGCATCTGCCCACTCACCTAACTTGTCCAGGTCACCCTGTAATCTCCTAACATCCTCATCACATTTCACCCTGCCACCCAGCTTTGTATCATCAGCAAACTTGCTAATGTTATCGCTGATGCCATCTTCTATATCATTAACATATATTGTAAAAAGCTGCGGTCCCACACGGATCCTTGCGGTACCCCACTGGTCACTGCCTGCCATTCCGAAATGGAGCCGTTTATCACTACCCTTTGTTTCCTATCAGCCAACCAATTTTCAATCCAATCTAGTACTTTGCCCCCAATACCATGCGCCCTAAGTTTACTCACTAACCTCCTATGTGGAACTTTATCAAAAGCTTTCTGAAAGTCCAGGTACATTACATCTACTGGATCTCCCTTATCCATCTTCAGAGTTACATCCTCAAAAAACTCCAGAAGATTAGTCAAGCACGATTTCCCCTTCATAAATCCATGCTGACTCTGTCCTATCCTGTTACTACTATCCAGATGTGCCGTAATCTCATCCTTTATAATAGACTCCAGCATCTTTCCCACCACTGAGGTCAGACTAACTGGTCTATAATTTCCTGCTTTCTCTCTCCCACCTTTCTTAAAAAGTGGTATAACATTAGCCAGTCTCCAATCCTCAGGTACCGATCCCGAATCTATCGAATTCTGGAAAATAATCACCAACGCATCCACGATTTCCCGAGCCACCTCCTTCAGTACCCTGGGATGTAGACCATCAGGCCCCGGGGACTTATCAACCTTCAGACCTAACAGTCTCTCCAACACCAAATCCTGGCAAATACAGATTCCCTTAAGTTCAGGTCCTTCGGTCACTGCTACCTCAGGGTCTTCCCCAGTCTTGTGTCTTCCCCAGTGAACACAGATCTGAAGTACCCATTTAATTCTTCTGCCATTTCTTTGTTCCCTGTAATATATTCCCCTGTTTCTGTCTTCAAGGGCCCAATTTTAGTCCTAACCATTTTTTTGCCTTGCACATACTTGAAAAAGCTTTTACTATCCTCCTTTATATTATTGGCCAGTTTACCTTCGTATCTCATTTTTCCTCTGCGTATTTCCTTCTTAGTAATCCTCTGTTGTTCTTTAAAAGCTTCCCAGTCCTCTGTTTTCCCACTTATCTTTGCTATGTTATACTTTTTCTCTTTTAACTTTATATGTTTCTTAACTTCCCTCGTCAGCCACGGCCACCCATGCCTCCTCCTGGGATCTTTCTTCCTTTTAGGAATGAACTGATCCTGCAACTTCTGCATTATACACAGAAATATCTGCCATTGTTCCACCACGGTCATCCCTGCTAAGGTATTGCACCATTGAACTTTGGCCAGCTCTTCCCTCATAGCTCCATAGTTCCCTTTATTCAACAGAAGTACTGTCACTTCCGACTGTACCCTCTCCCTCTCAAATTGCAGATTGAAACTTAATGTATTATGGTCACTACTTCCCAATGGCTCCTTCACTTCGAGGTCTCTGACCAATTCTGGTTAATTACACAATACTAGATCCAGAATTGCCTTCTCCCTGGTCGGCTCCAGCACCAGCTGCTCTAAGAATCCATCTCTGAAGCACTCCATAAAGTCTCTTTCTTGAGGTCCAATACCATCCTGATTCTCCCAGTCTACCTGCATGTTAACATTCCCCATAACAACTGTAGTAACATCTTTACCACAGGTCAATTTCAGCTCCTGATTCAACTTACATCCGACATCCAGACTACTGTTTGGGGGCCTGTAGATGACTCCCAAGAGGGTCGTTTTACCCTTAGTATTTCGCAGCTCTATCCACACTGACTCTACATCCCCTGACTCTAGGTCCCCCCGCGCAAGGGACTGAATATCGTCCCTTTCCAACAAGGCCACTCCACCCCCTCTGCCCGTCAGTCTGTCCTTACGATAGCACGTGTAGCCTTGAATATTCATTTCCCAGGCCCTGTCCACTTGAAGCCACGTCTCAGTTATCCCCACAATATCGTATCTGCCAATTTCCAAAAGAGCCTCAAGCTCATCCATCTTATTTCTAATGCTTCGTGCGTTCATATACAGCATTTTTAATTTGTTACTGCTCTCACCCTTCCCATCAACCCCTATTCCACTCAACCTTACAGCATGATCCCTTTTTGAATTTTCTGCCTCATTGATACAGTTGTCTTTCTTGACTTCTCTTGTTCTAACTTTTCCTTCAACTTCCTTTTTGTACATCCAGTTTGTCCCCTCCCCCCCGCTACTTAGTTTAAATGTAGCGGTGTTGCAGTAGAAAACCTGCCTGCCAGAATGCTGATCCCTAACCTGTTAAGGTGCAAACCGTCTCTCTTGTAGAATTTATGTTTGCCACAAAATGTACCCCAGTGATTCAAGAACTTAAATCCTTGCTTCCTGCACCAGTTCCCCAACCACACATTCAAGTCCATTATCTCCTTGTTTCTGGCCTCACCAGCCCGAGGAACTGGAAGCAAACCAGAGATAACCACCTTGGACGTCCTGCTTTTCAGCCTTCTTCCTCGTTCTCCAAAGTCCCGCTGTAGTATGTGCCTCCTCTTCTTCCCGACATCATTTGTGCCGACATGTACCACCACCTCTGGCTCTTCACCCTCGTCCTTGAGGATTTCCTGCACTCTGTCCGCGATGTCTTTCACCCTGGCACCAGGAAGACAACACACCATCTTTAAATCCCGTCTGCTGCCACAAAAACCCCGGTCAGTTCCTCTCACGATGGAGTCCCCTATTACCACGGCTCTATGCGATGTCCGACTCTTCCGCTCTGCCTCTGCGCCAACTTTTGATTGACACACCTGGCCGCCTCGCGGACTGGCAGTGTCATCAGTCTTCACTGTTTCCAACAGCTTCAACTTGTTCCTGACAGGTACTTCTCCCGGGGTCTCTTGCACCTGTCTCCTCTCTGCCTTCCTCATCGTCTGCTCTCTTCTGCTCTCTTCTGGCATGATTGGTGTAATAACCTCGCTGAAGGTCTTGTCCAGAAAGATCTCATTCCCTTGGATGAGCCTAAGGTCCTCGAGTTCTTTCATCAGCGCTGCAATATGCTCGGTCAATAGCTGAATGTGCACACACTTTCCGCACATGTACGAGTCAGACACACCAGAGTCGTTGACCTCTCACATCAAGCACATAGAGCACTGAACCAGCTGGGCAGTCATGTCTTCACCCTCTTCAACTGTGGCGTAATCACTTCAATCAACCTCCTTTTCAAAGACTCCTGAGCTGAAGCCTCACTCTTCGATTAAAAACTTCCTTAGACCCTTGTTTTGTAGCAAGCCTGTGGACTCTTAATTTAGGTTCTTAACACACCCACTCTAATAGCAAATCACTTACCTTCCCGACCGACTTTGCGCTCCGCCTGAACGTCCACCCAGCTCCCGCCGCTCTCTGCTGCGAAAAGAGAGAGTTGACGTTTTGAGCGCAAGCTCGTCATTTCTGATTAAGAGCTTAAGCTAAAAACGTCGACTCTACTGCCCCTCAGATGCTGTCTGACCAGCCGTGCTTTTCCAGCGCCACACTTATTGACTCTAATCTCCAGCATCTGAAGTCCTCACTTTCTCATGTCGGCCCGACCAAGTAATAATTGAAGTTTCCTTCCGTAAAGGACATTAGTGAACCAAAGGGGTGTTTCTAACAATCAACAATGGATTCATTTGAATTCATTAGACTCTTAATTCCAGAGTCTATTGAATTCAAATTATACCATCTGCCGTTGCAGGATTCAAACCTGGATTCCCAAAACATTCCCTGGATCTCTGGATTAACAGTCTACCGATAATACCAGTAGGCCATTGTCTCCCCTAAGGCTAGGCTAAGCTAAGCATGTTTGCAGACAGTGAGGGAGAAAATTCTGATCTGATGATCATGACATGATGCTGAGTTGCAGCATCTAACATCAAGGCAACTGAGTTACCAGTCAAGAGCAACTGAAAATAACACACTTCTCTTCAAATCGGTATACAATCACCAGGTCAGAATGAGTTGTCAAACCTCCAAAACGATTTATTGATGGTTGGATTATCAATCTTCTTAATTCACATTTTTATTGTTTGTTGGTAACCTCAGTCAATGCAGAAGTTGAACCTGTGTTGTTGGTGCCCCCCCCCCCCCCCCCGCCGCCCCCCCCCCCATTGTAAATCAGCCATCCAGGAGAAAGTGAGGACTACAGATGTGGTGCTGGAATCATCTTCCTGTTAAAGAGCTTATGGTCGAAACATCAACTCTCCTGCTCCTCAGATGCTGCCTGACCGGCTGTGCTTTTCCAGCATCACTCTCATTAAAACCAACCATCCAGCCAACTGAGCCAAAAGAAAACAGTGTGGTGGTGGTGGATAAGCAGGAATATCATAGGGGATAGTGGAGGAGCTGATCATCACAGGAGGAGACTGAAGAGAAACAGAAGGAACATCGGTGAAAAGGGAGAAGGCTAGGAGAGGTGGGGAGGATATATAATGTAGAGGAGGAGGGTAGAGTGTGAACAAATCAAAGGAAACATTAACGGCCGCATCTTTCTCTTAACTGGCTCATACAGAGGGCTAGCAGAGAATGTGCACTATAATGGGAAGGGTTCAAGATCTCTTCCTGCACAACGCAATTATACCCAACAGAAACAGAAATTGAAGAATAGGATTGCACAAGGCCTCATTTGAAGGCTTGGCAATGAAGGGAAATTTTTGCTACAGATTAAAAGTGAATGAACAATTCCGTGTCTCAAACATAATTTCTCTCAGAGAGAAGCACTTGGGTGCACCAACAGTGACAATGGTGGTGGAGCTGGTGGGAAGCAGAGAGTATTCCACATACAGCCATGCAGGAGCATTCACAGGTACATGTATCTGGAAGTTAAGGGCATAGGGATCAGGCTGTTCTGCCACCTGCGGAATTCTAAAAGCAAAGGAATGAGGATGCTGGAAATCTGAAACAAGAACAAAATTTGCCAGAGAAACTCAGCAGGTCAGACAGCTTCTGTGGAGAGAAAGCAGAGTCAACATTTCAGGACCAGTGATCCTTCTTCAGAACTCATTGTAGCTAGGAAAAGATGGGATATACACTGAAGACAGGGATTGGGAGAACGGAGTGAACAACAGGTGGAGATGGAGCCCACACAAAGAGAGAACACTTGTTGGGCAGACAAAGGAATGGATACTGTTGAGCCTGGGCGAAAGAAAAGTTGCTTATGGGGACCATTAGTGAGTGAAAATGGGTTAGCTGCGATGAAAGGAGCCCAAGGTCATCTGGAAACTCTGGTCAGCATCCCATTTCCATTTGGGGTCCCTGCAGTTGTCAGGACTCGATATCAAGTTCAATATTTTTCGGGCCTGAGCACCTTCATCCATGTCATCCCTCCCACTGGGCCTGACCTTGTCAAAACAGTGTTGGGGCATACATAATGGTAAATTCATTGCTTTTGGATCCAATATTCTATCATAATAACAATCTAACTGTTTGAACATAGGACAGAAAACATTTCTTCTGGTATGCACTATCACAAATTTCCATATGTACCAGTTTAGTAAATGATTCATTGTAGGAACAAAACATTGAAAATGATTTGACATAAACCACTTTGATATTTGTTACAATCTGGGCTACTTCAGACACAATGAGAGGTGTACCAACGCCAAATTAGACAATGGCTGTTTGGCTGCACTTACAAAAAAATTACATAAGAAAACATCATCAATATCAATCCAGATGAATATTGGTCAACAGTAAGAAAAAAGACAATGAATGATTCACAACTGAGGGCATTTTGGAAAGTTATTATCAAAGTCCGGCCTGATGGGATACAAAACGTGCCAGATGTGCTCCAAGGGATTTAGCCAGACAAGGATGAGCCAGGGACCCTCAAGAGGCATGCTTTTCAAACATAAACAGATGCTTGTAGCTGAAGCTCTTTAGTAAACTCTATTGCCTCATTATACCAGGGGCATATGGGCATAGGGTGAAAAAGGCCCCTGTACAGCTCACTGTGTATTGCTCAGTTCACAACAGAAAAATCGAGAAGACTGTGAGGGTGTATCAGGCATGTCAAAGTCAGCCACCACATCAACAGAAAAAAAATTTCTCTACCCTCACAAGATTCCAATATATCTTTGGTTGAAGCTTGTAACAGATTTACTTACCATCCACGGTGACAATTTTCACCAAGTCACTGAGTAATATTCCAATTTTCCAACCACCAGACATTGGAAGGATTACTCAACTACACCCATGGTAATCACCATAAGTATAAAGTGCATTGTGTACCTGGAGAAAATATCTGAAATTGGATCATACTGCACTGATAAATATTTTATGGACCTAGGATACCTTGGATGTGTACTACATGGGGTCTAAATCATGTGACAGCCTCACCACATTATCCCAGACCCAATATTTTTGCTGAATGAAATGGTTCATACTATTCAGCCATCCGTCATGAAATGAGCAACTGGACACCATCTCCATATTGCCATGTCACACTTCATAACAATACGTCTAGGTATGGGCTTTCTATTACCAGCAACAATCACATTAAAAAGCAAGTCAGGACACATTTGCCAAGTCATGAACAGTCCAATTTCCTGTAAATATGGGATAAACATCTTGAACATTCAGGCAGAATAAAAACAGCACTCATTTGACATCTGGGTGTGGAATTATCTAGTTTGTGAGAGTGGTAAAAGGTTTGAATCATACATCCCATCCAGGGAACATGGTCACCCACAGAAGTACTCAGAAAGTGCAGTGAGCCTTAAACCCAAGGAGTCACAATATCTAATGGAACAATGAGAAAGAGGAATAGAAAATAATTTGGGGAATTGTACAACATTCTAACATTGAGCATTCTGACTGTGCACAGAACACCACCAGAGGTAAACTCAGGGAATGAAAATGTTGAACGCAACCATGAAAATAATCTCCTCTTTAACAAAAGGAAAGTCACCAAAATATCAGTGAGCCAAGAACAGTCAGTTGATAAATCTAGATCACAGGACAGAAAGAAGATCATGAGATCTGGAAGGATTATTAAATTATTGATTCATTGTACAACCACTTAAAGTCTTAAACAGTTCAATTCTTAAACTCCTAAGCACAGTGACCTATTTTTGGAGTGATAGTTCTCACAACCAGTCTGAGACATATTTATTTTCATTCATGTATGTTATAGGAATATAGTAATATCATTTGAAGAAGAACATGCTGATGAGCATATAACCTTGATATAATACATGTCACTGACAGCTATAGACTTGTTCAGTGTGCAGTACATATTGCGAAGGGAGAGCAGCTATGCTTCCCTGTAACAACTAACCGCGATAACGAATGTGTCTGCTGAGCAATTTTATGACATAATAAACTGAACCGTGGTCCTGTTTCCCAGTCCTATTGTAAGAGTGGATTATCTGAGAATAAACTCAGAATCACAGCAAGATATCAATATGACATGATCACTACACAACATTAAACAACTGCAAAAAGAAAGGACCAGAACACTAATGCCTTCTTTATTTTTTCATCCTGTGAATTTGATCACCTTTTACAGTTACTGAGTACATGTGAAAACAGCTGATACCACTGAAATACAACCTACCTGTGTCACACATAGAAGGCCAAGCAGATAAAATAATGAACAAACACCAGCTGTCAGAAGAAGGCGCTTTGATTGGACCAATGTAGGGAACTGGTCTTGCAGGGCTGTCATAACTGTTTCTAATGGAAGAAAATGTCAAATGAAGACATTAATTAATAACTTGCACAATGACAGGACAAAACATCACTGGACACACCAAAGCCCTGGAGTAAAAGGTTTCTGCATCCATTTTTCTGGCTCTGAGATATGTATTTTTCCCCCAGTTGTATTTTTCCTGTTGCTCTGATGCAGAGGAAAACTGCATCATCGTTATCCTCAAATATCACGTAGGGTGTTTCAACATGAGTGAGTTTCAACATGAGTGAGTTTCAACATGAGTGAATAAGTTTGCTGACCATCCTGCTCCCTAAATCCCCATCTCTTGAACAGCAAGATCTGTCTCAACGAAAAGATAAATTCTAGGCATGAGAGCAAAGAAAAGATATAGAACATTAACATCTGAGATTGAAAATCACCACAATAGCTATTGGGCAGAGGAACATAGAAATTAGGAGCGAGTGGACAATTCAGCCCTTCAAACCCACTCTACCATTTGTCACATTCATGGCTGTTCTTATTGTGGTCGCAATTCCTGCCTGTTTCCCACAGCCCTTTGTCCCATTTTTCATCAAAACATATCTATTTCTTTCTTGAATTTGTTGATTGATTCTGCCTCTTCTGCACTCTGGGGCAGTGAGATCCACAGATTCACAACCCTGTCAGAGAAATAGTTTCTCCTCACCCCAGTTTTGAACCTACTTCCTCTCAGGCTATATCTATGACCTCTTGTTCAAGACTGTCCGACAAGGAGGAATATCTGTTCCACATCTACCTTATCAATCCCCTTGAGCATTTTATGTGTGTCAATCAGATCATCCCTCATTCTTCTGATCTCCAGCGAGTACAAGTCCAACGTATTCAATTGTTCCTCATATGACAGCCCTTTCATCCCTTGAATCAACCTGGAGAACCTCCTCGGAACTGCTTTTAATGCCACCACATCCTTCCTCAAGTAAAGAAACCAGAACTGGATACAATACTCCAAGTATGGTCTCAACATCATCTCATACAATTGTGACAACATTACTTTTATAAACCAGTTCTTTTGCAATAAATGCCAAGATTCCACTTGCCTTTCTTATTATATGCAGCCCCTACATACCCACTTTCTGTGATTCATACACAAGGACACCCAGATCCCTCTACACTGAGGCACTTTGAATCTGCTTCTGATTTAATTAATAATTTGCTCTTTCATTATTCTTGCCAAAATATGTAACCTCGCACCTATCCACGTTAAATTCCATCTGCCAGATTCTAGTTCATTCTCTAGCTGTGAATTTTGTTTTGTTACATTCTGTCCCTCCTGGCAGCTCATTGATATAGATTGTCAACAGTTGATGTCAGAGGATTGAACCCTGTGCTACCCCAATAGTTACAGTTCACCAGAAGGACCCATTTATCCCGCCCCTCTGCTTTCTGTCAGTCAACTAATCCTCTATCCGAACCAATACTCTACCCCAAACACCCTCCGGTCTAACCTTTTGTATCAGTCTTAATGCAGCACCTTATCAATGTCTTCTGGAGGTCTAGATATAACACATCCACTGTGTCCCCATTATCCAACTTGATAGTTACATCCTCAGAAATTCCAACAATTTTGTCAAGTTCAACTTGTCCTGTATGAAACCATGCTGCCACTGGGGAATTGAGCTTTGTTGTTCCAAGTGGTCAGTTCTCTCCCTTATTATTGACTCCAGCAACTTCCTCACGACCGAGGTCAAACTAATTGATCTACAATTTTCCATGATTTGCCTATCTCTTTTTTCAAATACAGGCTTCACATTAAAGTGTTTCCAAATCACTGGCACCTTTCCAGAATCGAGGAAACTTTGGAATGTAGTAACTAATATATCCACTAACTCTGCTGCCTTAGGGTGCAGGCCATCAGGTCCTGGGGACTAATCTGCCTTTAATCCCATCAGTTTACTTAATACCTTTTCCCTAGTAATTTCACCAAGTTCCTCTATAGTAACTGCAGATTTTGGGAAGAAATTATAATCTTCCACTGCAAAAAGACACAAAATACTGGTTTAGTGCCTCTGCCATTTCTGAGTTTCCCATAATTACCTCACCATTTCCACCCTCTAAAGGGCCACCATTTACTTTCACTACTCTCTTCCTTTTTATATACTTATAGAAGCTTTTGGTGTCAGAGCTTATGGTTTCTGCTAGTTTCCTTTTATTGATCTCCTGATTCTCCAGAGTGTCTCAAACATTTGCAGTATGATATGCCCTAGTTTTTGTCTTTATGTTATCCTCGACCTCCTTGGTAAGCCATGGATTATCTTTTACCTTTCTATAATTCCTTTTCCTCTCAGGAATATACTTTAATTGACAGATATTTAGTAACTCATTGAGCATTTGCCACCATTATTCAAATGTCCTGCTCCTTTAATATTTTTCCTCAGTCCCCCAGGGCCAACTGCTTTCTCAGGCCTGTATAATGACTTTTGGCCAACATTAAAACTCCTGTATATGACTCTGTCTTCACTCTTGCCATCTGAATTTGAAACTATAGAAGGTTGTGATCACACCTTCCAAGATGATCCTTAACTACATGATCATTTACCAATCCTTCCTCATTACACAATACCAAATGTGAAGCAGCCAGTTGGTTCCATGACACGTTGCCATAAGAAAGAATCCCTCAGACACTCTATGAATCTTCCTTCAATACTACCCTTGCCAAGTTGATGAATCCAATCAATATCTATGTACAAATCACCCATAATTTCTGTTGTGGCTGGCTCATAAGCCCTCATTACTGCCTCATTTATACTAAGCCCTACTTTGGAAGTACTGTTTGAGAATCTGTAAATTATTCCTACATAGGGGTTTCTTCCCTTGCCTTTTATTTCCACCCATATTGATTCAACATCTTAGTTCGTATATCTTTTCTTAATGCACCTTGATAACTCCCTTAACCAATAAAACAACTCCACCTCCTATTCCTACTTGCCTATCCCTTTGGAATACTCATTACCCTAGGACATTTCACTCCCAGTACTGATCTTCCTGCAACCACATTTCAATAGTATTCACCAGGTGGTGTGACTGGTCTCTATTTGTGTTGTCAGCTTATCAACTTAACTCTGAATGCTGCATGCTTTCGCTAATAAGTTCTACTGGTTTGTCTTTCTCTTTTAATATTTGCTCATACACTCTCCGTTCTTACTTACTAATAACACTGAACCTCATCTCTCTCATTTACTCCAACTCACATTTTGATCTTCTATGATGCCTTCCCTCACCATCGCTGTTAGTGCAAATTGTATTGTGAAATCATTTGGATGCCGATGCAACTTTTCCCCAATTTTTATTTTGATGCAGGTGCTAATCATTTAAGACAAATAGCTGCATTCTTCTTTCAGACAATAAGGGAACAATTGCTACAAAGAAATGTTGTGCGTTTGTCCACTAACATCACCAACAGCACTTTTTTGCCCAACACTGTCATAATTTCTTCAAAAGAAATGATTTTTTTAAGTGATGCAATGCCATTTTTACCTAAACCTGCAAACTGTGTGTCAACTCCCAGAGTGAGCAGCATGAAGAAAAATGAAACAGACCATAATGGTGCCCACGGTAACTGTGCAAGGGCCTCTGGGTAGGCAATGAAGACCAAACCGAAACCTGAACAGTGAATAGAATTGAAATGACACAATGAATGTTGCTATTAACTTGTTGTTGACATTCATTTCATTTAATTTATTACAGTTGCCAATATTAGCCAACATTTGCAAAACTATTCATGTCACCAAAGTTGTGCGGATATGTGTTTACAATAAAAAACATTAGTTATTATATATTTGTAATACTAATCACTTTCAATTCAGAAATTATAATATTTAGAAGCAGTGAACACTGAGTTCAGAGTGACATTTGCAATCTAAGCAAAAAAGAATCTCTCTAATATATTGGTGAAACTGGCATTTTAAAACAGGGAATAATGTTGGAGAGTAGGGAATGGGGAGAAATAATTGAACGGATAATTTAGAGTGTTTCTTAAATGGTTGGGGATTGTAAAGTGTAGTTGTACAAAGAGACCTCAGTCTCCTTGGTGCTAAGTCACTGAGGGTTACCATGTGTGTGCAGCAAGCTATTAGGAAGCCTCATGGAATGTCATCCTTTATTGCAAGAGGATTTGAGTACAGGGATAGTGAAGTCTTGTTTCAGTTGTATAGCAGCTTGGTTAGGCCACACCTGGAAACTGTGCACAGTTTGGTCATTTTTTCTCAGGAAAGATGTCATTGCATAGAGGGAGTGCAACAAATGTTCAGCAGACTTGCTCCTGGAATGGTAGAACTGTCCGATGAAGAAAGATTGGGAAAACTGGGCCTTACTCTCTAGAGTTTCGTAGAATGAGAGGCAATTGCATTGAAACTTACAACGTAGTTAAAGAGAACAACAGAGTAGCTGCAGGTAAGATATTTCCTCTGTCTGCAGAATCTAAAACCAGCGGCCATAATTTAAAACTAAGGGGGATGCCACTGAGGGCCAAGCTGACAAGAAATTAGTTTATTCAGAGTGTTGTGAAACATTGGAATTGTCCAGCACAGAGGGCTGTGGAGGTCAAGATTTGAGTAGATTTAAGATTGAGATTATTATATTTCTGATTCTCAGTGGTGTACAAGGTCAGGGAATGGAATGAGTAAAAAACATCGAAATGTTTGATCCTTCATTATTACATGGAGTAGTGAGGCAAACTACTCAGACTGAGTGGCCTACCCCTGTTCCTATGTTCCTGCCTCCATTCAGGCTGTCAAACCACTCAGTGCTCAGACTATTGGAGTAATCAGAATGTGTGAACTGTGTTTTATTGTAACTTTACTTGGTCATTAATTACTTATCACAGCATCATCAACCGATACAAGTGGCTTAGCACAGAACATTTCCATGTTTCTTGCTCTTCATATTAAACATTTTTTAAAATGTACCACTGTCAAATTGAATATTTGAGCACATAATATGATCAGTAACTAATCGTCAATAAATAAAAACTGTCTCTGATTCACCTAAAAGCACAATATTATGGAATTCATTCAAAATTTTCTTCTTAAATATAAAATGTGGCTCATATGAAATGTAATTCTAAGGTAAATAGCAAATCTTACAGCGGATTATAATGTTAACTGAGTGCTTTTGAAATTTACTATTCTGTGATTATTTCAAAAGCTCACTTTTAAGAGCTAGGGTTCAACCCTGGGCATACCATTGCATTATTCAGCTCCAATCCCTGTCCAGTATAAACCAAACATCATGGCAATGTGTCTTCAGAGCCTGGCTATCAGTTTGGATCTGAGGATTGATTATTGTGTCTGGACACTGGAATCACTGGAATGTTGGGTTGAATCACTTCAGAGAGAACATTAAAGCTGTCTGACCCTTGACAATTTTAACAGCTCTAGTTTACCTGACTGGGCAACCTCTGAAACGGGCTTATCTTGTATGTGAGCCATGTGTCCCAGGATGGAGAAGATGACAAATCCAGCAAACACACTCATAGCACAATTAACAACACAGACAATGATGGTATCTCTGTAGCAGTTATTGTGGAACTTGTTGTAAGACGACAATGCTACTAAAGTGCCCCAACCCACTGAGATAGAAAAGAAAATTTGAGTCGCAGCATCTTTCCAGACCTGGTAAATACAAAATAGAATAGATGTCTGGAGGGAAATGAAACACAAACATGTACAACAGATTAACGACATTAATTGTGAAGATAATGAGAACTCGTGTGGTTAATCCATGGTGAACTGAGCAAAGTAGCTCCCTCTGGTCAACAGTAACTCTTCTTAAACAGAACAGTCATCACTACAGTCGATTATTTACAGTTAAATTTCCTCTGGGATATCTGACACAGGTCTTTCTGGTATAATGAACGTTTCATTAACACAAATTACCTGTACCGTGATTGACGATTGGGGACGCTTTTCTAAAGTGCAAAATTTCAAAAAGTATGTTGGCTAGAACATGATTACATTGGCAACACTGTAAGTGCTCCTTGTATTGCGTGATTCTTGCATAGCGCAGGGTCACACGGAACGTGACTACTGCACTATCGAAGACGTGACTGTATACACTTTCACCAGCCATGGTTTTCAGTGACTGACTCACTTGCAGTATTGTACTGACCATAGTTAATTCCATTCTTTTCGTGAAAGTAACAACAAAGAACACCTTTTACCATAAATAATGATCACTTTCATATTGTAATAATATCACAGTAGCTTAATATCAACAGGAACCAGTAAAATTACACTGTAATTTCTAGGATTATGTAAACAATGGTTAAATGATTTAAATGGAAATCAAAATCCAATTCCTGTCAGAAAAATTAAGCAATAAATAGTGTTCACCATTGTCTATTCACAAAGACTGCTGTATCTTTGGACTGAATACAAAATTCCAGCCATCATTATCCAGTATGCATGAGGACACTGTCAGCTTCACAAATGTGGTATTGCCTAGTCTGCCTATTTGCATTCACTGGGCTCCATGATGTTTCTGTCCTTATGCTGTTGACTGAATCACCTCGGAGATTTGTTTCAAGAAACATGACATTGAAATAGCCTTTTAATGACGTGCCAAGCATTTACTTACTGCCCGTCACAATTTCTGGCACTTAAACTACCTACTGGAAGAATGGAATCACAGCTTGGAAGTCACCCACTCAAACTTACACTTCCTTTTCTGTCTCAGTCCTTGCATTGTTATATTCCAAGTACGATAATCTGACTGGTTCAAGATATAATCAGTTGCTTTCCAATGTTCACTCCAATGTAGATTTCAGATATAGACAATGTTCTTTCATTTCCATCTCCCACTTCCAGGTACTTGCAGAACCAAATATCATTGACATAGAATGGATAAGGACAAGGCTCATCAAGAGTGGCTCTTTCTATTGCCCTGATACAGCAAAATGTGGGTCAGTATTTGCTTTGTAGGTCAATGAGGCATTTCACCTGAAACTCCTAAATCATTTCCAAGATTTCAGAAAGGAGGAGGCATGAAGGAAGAATTCTATTGCATCCCAATCCCTATCATAATTCCTCATCAATTTCGATCCTCTCGTCCATCATAGCTGATGCCCTGACCTTCTTTCCTGTTAATGGCAGGATGATATAGACCTTAAACTGACTCTTTGAATTCATCACAAGCTTTGTTAAAAATTTCCAAGAATTGAATTAAGGACTCAAAAGCAATACATTGATTTTAAATCAATGATGAAAGTGAGGACTGCAGATGCTGCAGATCAGAGCTGAAAATGTGTTGCTGGAAAAGTGCAGCAGGTCAGGCAGCATCCAACGAGCAGGAGAATCGACGATTCGGGCATGAGCCCTTCTTCAGGAACGTCAATTCTCCTGCTCCTTGGATGCTGCCTGACCTGCTGCGCTTTTTCAGCAACACATTTTCAGTTTAAATCAATGATGACAAGCTAACAAAGTACATGTGCTGAGGCACGAATCGATTCAACTAAAAATACTAATGAGACTCAATCATTCATATTGCTGTATTTACCTCAGCATCAGCCAGTCTGGAGAAGTCTGACTGGCTTCCGATGTAGAATTCAATTCCTTTAGAAGCTCCCTCCAGGGTAACCCCTCGGATCAGGAGTATGGTCAGAACCACGTAAGGGAATGTCGCAGTGAAATAAACCACCTGAGCATGGAGAGCACCTTGTTAGATTTTCCTGTATTACTGGTACAAAAAAAGTAAATAAAATCTTGAAGCAGTACAAGGCCATGTGGCCCCACCATGCAATAAGATTCTGCCTGATCACCCTGACACTTGCCCTCTCCAGAACCTTTGACTCTCTTGTACATCAACAATTTGTCAAACTCTGCCTTGAATATATTCAATGGACTGACCTCTACTGCTTTCGGAGGAAGAGTATTTGAAAGATTAAAAATTCCACTTCATCTCTACCTCATTTGGAGAACCTTATTTTGTAACTGTGCTCCCTGTTCGAGATTCTCTGAGAAGGTCAAGCTTTCTAAGACCATTCGAAATCTTTGAAGATCATTTCTCGGTCTCCTAAATTCCTGTGAGTACAGGCTCAAACTTATATTTTCAAAAGAATTAATACAAAGATGTTCACTGAACTTTCTCCAATACAAATATACCCCCTAACTAAGGAGACCAAAACAGTAGCTGCTGTACCTTTGTAGCAAGTTTTGCCTACTTTTATACATCATTCACCTTGGAATAAAGACAATATTATCCAACCAAATGGCAAATTAAATGGATTCTCATCAATGCATCGAAGGGAACAGATGACAAACTGAAGAGGAATAGTAACATGGAGGATGTACACAAGGATTGCGTTTTCATCTAGTTCACAGGGTTTGCATGTTGAGACTTTGTTTTGTGATACCTTGTTAAATGTGCTTATTTAAACACTGCTAAACCTATAGACATGAGGATCTAAAATTTGAATTTAGGCAACAAAATATGAAGATTTTTATTACAACAAAATGGTTTCTCGATTTAAAAGAATACTATAAAATGGCCTGTGAATCATACTGCTGAACATACTGCTGATTTGCAGAATTAACTTGCAGTTGAAAGATGAGGACAATAGAGTTTTCATAAGATAAACACTGATACATTAATTGACCATTTGAACAAACGTTGAACTAATACATGGCATGACAATTTACGTAAATTAGATATCCTTCTTAAAGGAAATACCATTGGATTAGCCTGTCTTCAATCATATCACCATATTACAATTGATTGGACATTTTTTTGTAGTTAAGAATCCTTTCCCAGAAAATATCATTAGATTAATTCGCTGTAAATCATATGTGATTGGTCTTTCTTGTAATTAAGACTGTACTATTTCTTTAAAAACATGTAAATAATATGTAATTTTCAAATGTAATTGCGCAACTTTTCCCCAGAACACAGAAGCTTCAATCTCTGTGTTGCTGGATAGAATTGCATCAAGGTACCTTAACTGAATCAACTAATGACCCTTGTTTTTTGAATAGACCGCATTTGTCGATTCCTTTGACCGATCGGGAACCCTTCTTAAGGGGACACAGGTCTTCAGACATAATAACAGAAATTACACGATGAAAAGAATCAGTTAAAGGTAATTCTTAGGTGAAAATGTGTTGCTGGTTAAAGCACAGCAGGTCAGGCAGCATCCAAGGAACAGGAAATTCGACGTTTCGGGCCAGAGCCCTTCATCAGGAATGAGGAGAGTGTGCCAGGCAGGCTAAGATGAAAGGTAGGGAGGAGGGACTTGTGGGAGGAGCGATGGAGATGTGATAGGTGGAAGGAGGTCAAGGTGAGGGTGATAGGCCGGAGTGGGGTGGGGGCGGAGAGGTCAGGAAGAAGATTGCAGCTTAGGAGGGCAGTGCTGAGTTCGAGGGAATCGACTGAGACAAGGTGGGGGGAGGGGAAATGAAGAAACTGGAGAACTCTGAGTTTATTCCTTGTGGTTGGAGGGTTCCCAGGCGGAAGATGAGGCGCTCTTCCTCCAACCGTCGTGTTGTTATGTTCTGGCGATGGAGGAGTCCAAGGACCTGCATGTCCTCGGTGGAGTGGGAGGGAGAGTTAAAGTGTTGAGCCACGGGGTGGTTGGGTTGGTTGGTCCGGGCGTCCCAGAGGTGTTCCCTGAAGTGTTCCGCAAGTAGGCGGCCCATCTCTCCAATATAGACCAGGCCACATCGGGTGCAGTGGATGCAATAGATGATGTGTGTGGAGGTGCAGGTGAATTTGTGGCGGATATGGAAGGATCCCTTGGGGCCTTGGAGAGAAGTAAGGGAGGAGGTGTGGGCGCAAGTTTTGCACTTCCTGCGGTTGCAGGGGAAGGTGCTGGGAGTGGAGGTTGGGTTGGTGGGAGGTGTGGACCTGACGAGGGAGTCACAATGGGAGTGGTCTTTGCGGAACGCTGATAGGGATGGGGAGGGAAATATATCCCTGGTGGTGGGGTCCGTTTGGAGGTGGCGGAAATGACGGCGGATGATACGCTGTATACGGAGGTTGGTGGGGTGGTAGTTGAGAACCAGCGGGGTTCTGTCTTGGTGGCGGTTGGAGGGGCGGGGCTCAAGGGCAGAGGAGCGGGAAGTGGAGGAGGTGCGGTGGAGGGCATCGTCGATCACGTCCGGGGGGAATCTACGGTCCTTGAAGAAGGAGGCCATCTGGGCTGTATGGTATTGGAACTGGTCCTCCTGGGAGCAGATGCGGCGGAGATGAAGGAATTGGGAATATGGGATAGCGTTTTTACAGGGGGCAGGGTGGGAGAAGGTGTAGTCCAGGTAGCTGTGGGAATCAGTCAGTTTTTAGTAGATGTCTGTGTTGAGTCGGTTGCCCGAGATAGAAATGGAAAGGTCTAGGAAGGAGAGGGAGGAGTCTGAGACAGTCCAGGTGAATTTGAGGTCGGGATGGAAAGTGTTGGTAAAGTTGATGAACTGTTCAACCTCCTCGTGGGAGCATGAGGCAGCGCCGATACAGTCATCGATGTAGCGGAGGAAAAGGTGGTGGGTGGTGCCAGTGTAGTTGCGGAAGATGGACTGTTCCACATATCCTACGAAGGAACAGGCATAGCTGGGGCCCATGCGGGTGCCCATGGCAACTCCTTTAGTTTGGAGGAAGTGGGAGGATTGGAAAGAGAAGTTATTCAGGGTGAGGACCAGTTCAGTCAGTCGAAGGAGGGTGTCAGTGGAAGGTTACTGGTTGGTGCGGCGGGAAAGGAAGAAGCGGAGGCCTTTGAGTCCTTCGTGATGGGCGATGGAGGTGTACAGGGACTGGATGTCCATCGTGAAGATAAGGATCGTGAAGATAAGATTTCTCCAGTTTCCTCATTTCCCCTCCCCCCACCTTGTCTCAGTCGATTCCCTCGAACTCAGCACCGCCCTCCTAACCTGCAATCTTCTTCCTGACCTCTCCGCCCCCACCCCACTCCGGCCTATCACCCTCACCTTGATCTCCTTCCACCTATCACATCTCCATCGCCCCAAGTCCCTCCTCCCTACCTTTTATCTTAGCCTGCCTGGCACACTCTCCTCATTCCTGATGAAGGGCTCTGGCCTGAAACGTCGAATTTCCTGTTCCTTGGATGCTGCCTGACCTGCTGTGCTTTAACCAGCAACACATTTTCAGCTCTGATCTCCAGCATCTGCAAACCTCACTTTTTACTCAAAGGTAATTCTTACCCAAGAAGCTCACCTCCTCACTGGGTAGGTACATAAAAGACACAGCAAGTTGTTCCTGACGTCAAATTGGACCTTATGAGATTTCTCACCTGATTCTGCATTAAATCTCACCTTAGCAAAGGCTGCTCATGTCACTAACAGATTCCACCCACAGCTGTTACAACATATTCCTTCAACATTAATAACTACTAAAGGCACATTACACTGGAATGTTACATGTTGTGATTCTTCTAACAGCCTTAAAATTACATTTGCTCTTTGGTTTGGAACCTATCCAACAATACAACGGGGATGAAGGTCAGAGCTTTGTTACTAAACCTCTGTTGTCCACCAACCTATCACAGAATCTTCCTTTTATTCACCGAACCATATTCCCCATGTCCATTGTCTTAAGAAACCTCTTAAACTGCTATTTATTTCTCTCGGTCAGATGAAAGTCCATGGAAGTGAAAGATTAGCTCGGTTTGTCTTGTCAGGTGCTTCACAAGCTGTTGAGCATTACCAGCATTTTATTGTTTTTACCTAATGATTGTTCCTCAGGTCTCAGTCCCATCCTCATGTCCAGACAAATCTCATTTCACTCTAATAAAATCCTGATCCTATCATGTTCAATCCTTCCCCATCACCGACACCACTCCCCCCCCCACCCCCAATCCCCCCCCCAACCCCCAATCCTTCCTCAGCCTTCCACAGCAATTGGAAATTCATCCAGAATTCCAGTATCAGTGAGTGAACCCTTAGAATGAGGGACACATTGCAGGGGTTTGGGGAAGTTGCTGTTCTTTCCCTCAGGAGAACGTTCTTCAGATCTCCCTCAGGCCTGAAGTGTTGATGAATTATGAATCTCCCATTTCCCATAGAGACACTGTTAACATCACCTGGGAGATAAACCAGACACTTCACAAATTATTTATCGTTTCTAGCTTTACAGTTACTTTGTCACGAGTTTTAACTCTATTTATCACCAATCATTTACCTTTCCTGAAGATTTGATTCCTTTTGATAATGCTGCCCCAACAAATAGCCAGGCAAGAAGCAGACAGAGGGCTAAATACCAGATTACCTCCCCAGGCTCATCCATTGAACTGGAACGGCGTAAAACTGCTTTACTACAGAAAATAAGAACAAAAACATGTAGTAAGTTAGGACACTCTTCATTACACACAGATGTTTTTAGACATAGTGCATCAATGTATTTAACAAACAGAGTTGTGTAATATCTAAATTAATTTTTGATTTATAGAAGCTTTGATTCTTGCACTCAGAAATAAATTTGAAGTTTGAAATTCTGTATGACATTTTTTTCCTCGTGTGTATTGATATTTTTCAATGTAAAGCTTTGTTCAAACAAGTTGATGAGATTCCCTGCAGCTGAAAATGTGTTGCTGGTTAAAGCACAGCAGGTCAGGCAGCATCCATGGAACAGGATGCTGCCTGACCTGCTGTGCTTTAACCAGCAACACATTTTCTGCTGTGATCTCCAGCATCTGCAGACCTCACTTTTTACTCGGAGATTCCCTGCAGAGCTGTTTCTGACAATGTTTCACTGACTGCTTCACAATGCACTGTGAAACCTATCTGGTTTAGTCACTATGTCTTCCAATGAATTCAGCTCCTTCATCTTCCTACACATGGTATCTACCTCCAGACAGTTAATCTAAATCCAGTCCCAGGACTGTGTGTTAAAATAATAACTTATTACAATTAAAAGCAGAGAAATGAACATCAGTCACACATGATTCTAACCATTTCATGTTTAAGAATTCTGGTCATGAATATTATCCTTGAAGAGCAAGAAAACAAAGAAAAGTGTTTTGCTTTATAAATATTGTCAAAGTTACAATGCTTAGAAACCAGAGGATTATTAAATAGTAAAAGTTTCCTTTCCATGATGCCATTTTGTAACAAGTGTGCAATGTAAATAATACCTCAATCAAAATGAAACGACTTCTCTCTCATTAAACACATATAAACAAACTAACCAACCCAAGAGGAGTTACTGGCCCAACTGTGTAGGTTAGTGGTGCAGCTATCTGCAGAAAGGTACTTACTCCCAGTATTGCTCACTCGGGCCCTGGTGAGGATTGGAGATTTCTGATCCATTTGGACAAGATCCATTGTTTTCCTGCAGCTGTGTTATATTAACGATTTCAAAATATCCATCAGTCAGAGTGAGATTGCAGAGAGTCTCTGGAAAATATGTTTCAGTATTATACATCAATTTTGCATTCCATTTCAATATAACCAGGGTCACTGTTTCACTCTGACTGAATTAGTTCATCCTTTTGATTACATGGGTAAGGTTATGCATAGATCAGAACACAGAGGTACAGTCCGTGCACTCACTCTCAGCACAGTCCTGCTCTGGTGCTCAATCTGCTTAATCTCTTGTTGGATAAAAGTCTGCATAAAAGTAATTAGAAAACCAAATTAAAATGGTACTGTATATAAAAAGTTACTTCAAAAGTATTCACTAGTAGTTATTGGAGAAGACTTTAAGGATTATAATGGGCTGGATTATCCAGGGAAGGAGAGTCTCACATACCTTGCTACACCACTCCTTGTTTTACAAAATGAATGAATGGAGCTCCACAGTTCTGAGCGGTAGATTCAACTCAGGGCTCTCTCAGAAATGGGGAGCCACATTTTCAATCTGACAGTGCTTTCACAGCACAGAGCCTGCCAGGGGAAAGCAAAACCCCTTTTCACAACTGCTGTCTTCTCACATTTTAATGTTCCTGACAGCTGCTGTCAAACAGGAAGTTCATAACATAAATGTGTGTTAGGGTGCAGGGAGGGAAGGTGCTAAACTGATAGGAAAAGGGTGCCAGCTAAATAGGGTGCATGTAGGTAGGGTGCAGATATGCAAATCGAGAGCTATGTAAAATTCCATGTGGATAGGAGCAGGGTGACAGGTTGCCAGGTGGATAAGGTGCCAGCTGAGGAGGTGTAGGGTGCCAAGTGGGTACGATGCCATGGTGCAGGATACCAATGGAGTTTGCTAAATAGTCCAGTGTTGAGGGTAACTTGAGGATGATAGGAGAATTTTTGGGGGGAAGGGAGCAGTCTTGTTGGTCGGTTCCAGTAGCAACAACATTGGTGGAGGGGGATGGAGTCCAATGGTAACAGTGAATGGGAGGGTGGGGACAAGTTTCATATCGGCAGAGAACTGGGGGTGATATCACATTTCCAGAGGAAGTTGGGGGCAGGGTGTCACAGCTGTGAAACCATGTGCAGGGTTTTCAGAGCAGATTGTTAATTATTGATTGTACTGAAGCTTTCTTAGTGAGGTGGAGGATTTTCATAAAGAAGATCTCCTTCTCTAGCTGTGGTTACACACAAAAAGAATGCATTTATATTTTGTTTATGATGCATTTAATTTTAAAAGCCTTTGAGCTGATTGGTGACTGAAGCAGGATGCTGTTAAATAAGATAAGAGCACATGGCATTTGGGGCATAGTACTGGCATGGATAGAGGATTGGCTGCCTGGCAGAAGATAGAGAGTGGTGATAAAGGGGCTTTTTTGGGTATTGCAGCCGGTGACTAGTGGAGTTCTGCAGGTATCAGTGTTGGGACCTTCACATTATACATTAACAATCTGGATGAAGGAGCTAAGGGCATTGTTGCTAAGTTTGCAGATGAGACAAGCTAAGTGAAGGGACAGGTAGTGGTGAGGAAGTGAGGAGGTTATAGAAGGCTTACAGAGATTAAGAGAGTGGGCAAAGAAGTGGCAGATGGAATACAATGTGGAAAAGTGTGAGGAAGTGCACTTTGGTCGGAAGAATAGAAGCATAGACTATTTTCTAAATGGGGAAAGGCTTCAGAAATCTGAAGTACACATGGTCTTGAGAGTCTTGGTTCAGGATTCCCTTAAGGTTAACATGCAAGTTTCATTGGCAGTTATGAAGGCAAATGCAACTCACTTCAAGAGAGCTAGAACTCAAGAACAGGGATGTACTGTCGAGTCTGTGTAAAGCTTTGGTCTGGCCTCATTTGGAATATTGTGAGCTGTTTTGTGCCCTGTATCTAAGGAAGGATGTGCTGGCATTGGAAGAGATTCAGAGGAGGTTTACAAGAATGATCCTGGGGATGAAGGGCTTATCACATGATGAGCAGTTGAGGACTCTGTGTCTTTCCTTGAGGGTGTATCTCAGTGAAATTTTAAGAATACTGACAGGCCTGGATAGAGTAGATGTGGAGAAGTTGTTTCCATGCATAGGAGAGGCCAGGATCCTAGGGCACAGTCTCAGAGTGGAGGGATAACCCTTTTGAACTGAGGTGAGGAGAAATTTCTTCAGCCAGAGAGTGATGAATCTATGGAACTCATTGCTACAGAGGGCTGTGGAGGCCAAGTCATTGGGTGAATTTAAGGCAGAGATAAAATAGTTCTTAATTGGTAAGGTGATCAAGCATTACAGGGAGAAGGCAGAAGAATGAGTTTGAGAAACATATCAGTGATGATCGAATAGTGGAGCATACCTGATGGGACAATTGGCTTAATTCTGCTCCTATATCTTATGGTCTTATGATCTTACGGACATCCATAATTACTCTGAGCCCAGATGAACCACATTGTTGAATGTACTCTTATCAATTCACTTTCAGAAACTAGCAATGTAAAAATGAAATTTCAAATAACATAAATCTCAAGGATAAGATGAAACAACTGTTTTCAAAAATTACATTGTAATTTTAGCTCAAAAATAACTTCTTCATATCTGAATTATTTTTGGCAAGATGTAACATTCCAAATTCTGAAGTAGAAGATGTGGAAATTGATCGCGACTTGAATGAGTCCTAGCCTATGGAGATAAGGACTTCCATCACTGAATTCTGTGGGTGTATAATGGAAAATCCATGTCTTCTGGGTGTTGATAGATGTCCCTAACTGTATGGTATTAGACAGACAATGATTCTATTCTTTATAAATTAAAAACTAAAAAGATGACTTTGTCACGGATTTTGAAATACTAAATGGAACAAATAACATCAAGAGTCATCGAGTCAGAGAGATGTACAGCACAGGAACAGACCTTTCAGTCCAACTTGTCCATGCTAAAAAACATATCCGAAATTAATCTAGTCCGATTTGCCAACATTTGGCCCGTATCCATCTCAACCCTTCACATTCATATACACATCCAGCTAACTTTTAAATGTTTTAATTGTACCAGCTTCCATCACTTCGTCTGAGGCAGAGAAAAACTGAGTTCTATTCTTCTGGAATATTGGATAATGGAAATGTCCTAAAATTTCGAGAGTTTTTTTTTGGAATAAAGATATGAAGCTCTTCAATGCAAAAATACAGGACTGTGGATGATCCCTGACTGCATTGTACACTCTGGGACTGTGGATGATCCCTGACTGCATTGTACACTCTGGGACTGTCGGTGATCCCTGACAATATTGTACAGACTGGGACTGTGGGTGTATCCCTGACTGTATTGTACAGACTGGGACTGTGGGTGATCCCTGACTGTATTGTACACTCTGCCACTGTGGATGATCCCTGACAGTATTGTACACTCTGGGACTGTGAGTGATCCCTGATTGTATTGTACAGACTGGGACTGTGGGTGATCCCTGACTGTATTGTCCAGGCTGGTATTGTGGGTGATTCCTGACTGTATTGTACAGACTGGGACTATGGGTGATCCCTGAGTATATTGTACAGACTGGGACTGTGGGTGATCCCTGACTGTATTGTACAGACTAGGACTGTGGGTGTATCCCTGACTGTATTATACAGGCTGGGACTGTGGGTGATCCCTGAATGTATTATATAGGCTGGGACTGTGGGTGATCCCTGACTGTATTGTACAGACTGGCACTGTGGATGATCCCGGACTGTATTGTACAGACTGGCAGTGTGGATGATCCCTGACAGTATTGTACACTCTGGGACTGTGGGTGATTCCTGATTGTATTGTACAGACTGGGACTGTGAGTGATCCCTGACTGTATTGTACAGACTGGCACTGTGGATGATCCCTGACAGTATTGTACACTCTGGGACTGTGAGTGATCCCTGACTGTATTGTACAGACTGGCACTGTGGATGATCCCTGACAGTATTGTACACTCTGGGACTGTGGGTGATTCCTGACTGTATTGTACAGACTGGGACTGTGAGTGATCCCTGACTGTATTGTACAGACTGGGACTGTAGGTGATCCCTGACCGTATTGTACAGACTAGGACTGTGGGTGTATCCCTGACTGTATTGTGCAGACTGGGATTGTGGATGATCTCTGACTGTATTGTCCAAGCTGGGACTGTAGGTGTATCCCTGACAGTATTGTACAGACTGGGACTGTAGGTGTATCCCTGACTGTATTGTATAGACTAGGACTGTGGGTGATCCCTGACTGTATTGTACAGACTGGGACTGTGGGTGATCCCTGACTGTATTGTACAGACTGGGACTGTGGGTGATCCCTGACTGTATTGTACAGACTGGCACTGTGGATGATCCCTGACAGTATTGTCCAGACTGGGACTGTGGGTGATCCCTGACTGTATTGTACAGACTGGGACTGTGGGTGATTTATCACCATATTGTGCAGACTGTAGTTGATGTCCAGGATCCCCCACAGCCCCAGTCTGTACAGTATGGTCAGGGGAACACCCACAATCCCAGTTTATTGAAAAGTAGATTTTCTTTCAAAGCTGAAGTATTTTGTCCTCTGTTTCAGAAATTTCAACTTGACTCACATCAAGATTTCACATTAAGTTTTGTCAATTCACACAACATGAACCTTTGATAGTGACATGAGACATCCTGAGTTAAATAGTGTTATTGTGGAAGATGAGATGAAATTAAAGAGATGAGACATTTAAATAATTGCAACAAAAACTCTGTGTGTCTTAGAGTCAGACTGTGTAAGAAATATATGTGAGATGATCGATATTTGGAAAAACTCAGAGAAAGAGAATAAGTTAAGAAAATGATAGCTGCAAAAAACACAGTAACAGACAGAGAAGGGAGTCAGTGTGAGACACAATACAGGGATGGAGAGAGATACAAACAATGAACGCAGTCAGAAAGAACACAACACAGACTTATTGACAAGGTGAAAGTAAACGTGAGACATGTGAAAGACTGTTAAATTCTGATGTTTCACTATTTATTTCTGACTGACTGTCCTGCTATTCCAGTGACTCAGTGCCATGATTCCTGCTGCTGCTTTCTATCCGAGTCTTTCTGCTGTATGGCCACAATGAGGATGGTCACTGAAACTATTGTTCATCTCTCTCCCTCACTCAGACTGACAGAATGAACAATGAACAGTCAGTGTGTACACTTTCCCCAGTAGAAGCTAACACTGTACCTTTGGGGGTCCTGCTGCATGTTTCATCTGCTCCCCACCAACTGAAGCAGTCTGCCCATGGTAGGGGTGATTGGAAGGAAGCAAACAGGTAGTATAGACTGTAGCCAACGATGCAGTTGTACGAAATGTTGGACATTGTAATCAGAAGCATCATAGCAATCCCCACACCTGAAAACAGAAGAAAGAACAGGGGAGTCTGGTTTGTGAATTATTGATTTAAAATAATGTATTTGACATGCATTTGGCTGGTCATTCAACCAAATTGGATTTTCTTTCAGTGAGCACAGGACAGAACAGGGAGACTGCCCTGGCTGACCACACCTTTGGGGAAATATCGGTTTTGTTTAATCGATTATGTTGGCTGCTTCAACATTCAGTGTCCAACAGTAAAGATTTCAAAGGCTTTTTGTATTAAACAGGAAATGTTAATTATGTTATAGTTCTTTGTCTAGATTACAAGAATGATGCTCCTTGTCTTCACCTTTATATGCCCTCTCACTAATTCTTTAGGACACCATTATCATTGTGAGTGGTGATAATCACACATGCCCAGTCTTAGGCCATAAGGTCATAAGATATAGGAGCAGAATTAGGCCATTCATCCCACTGAGTCTGCTCTGCCATTCAGTCATGGCTGATATATTTTTTGAACCTCATTCTCTTGAGTTCTCCTCATAACTCTTGAACCCCTTACCACCAAGAACCTATCTATCTCTGTCTTGAGTATACTCAATGACTTGGCCTCCACAACCTGCTGCATCAATGAGTTCCACAGAGTCACCACCCTCTGGCTGTGGACATTCCTCTTTATCTCAGTTCTGATGAGTTGTCCCTTCAGCTTGAGGTTGTTCCCTCATGTCCCAGTCTCTCCTACTAGTGGAAACATCTTCTCCAGGTTTACCCAATCAGACCATTCATTATTCTGTAAATTTCATTATTCTGTAAATGTCATTATTCTGTAAATCCTCCTAGGCTCCTTTGAGTCCTTAACTGTTCCTCATTTGACAATCCCTTCATCCCTGGGATCATTCTTGTAAACCTCCTCTGGACCCCTCCAAGGCCAGAACATCCTCTCTGAGACATGGGGTCCAAACATTTTCATATATTTCAAATGCCGTCTGACCAGAGCCTTATAGAACCTCAGTAGCACATCTCTGCTCTTATATCCTAACCCTCTTGAAATGAATGTTAACGCTGTATTTGCCTTCCTACCTGCCAACTGAACCTGCATGTTAACTTTAAGGGAATCCTAAACTCCTACCCTTTATGTTTCGGTTTTCCAAAGCCTTTCCCCAATTTGAAAATAGTCTTTGTTTCTATTCTTCTTACCAAATTGCATAACTCTCACAATTTCCCATCCTGTATTCCATCTGCCATTTCTTTGCCCACTCTCCTCACTACTGTAAGTACTTCTGCAGCCTTCCCACTTCCTCAGCCCTTCCTGTCCCTCTACCAATCTTTGCGACAACTGCAAACGTAGCAACGATGCCCCCAGTCCCTTTGTCCAGATTGTTAATGTATAATGTTGTGGTCCCAACAGTCCTTGTGGAACTGGTGAATTTATCCCTAATCTCTGCCCTCTGCCAGTCAGCCAATCCTCTATCCATGTCTGGATGGGTTACTGTTTGGAGGGTCAGTGTAGACTCTTTGGGCCAAAGGGCCTATTTCCACACTAATCTAACCATGTCAGGACCTTGCCCCTAACACCACCGGCTCTTATCCCATTTAGCAGCTTCATACATGGCTCCTGATTTTAGGCCTTCTGGAAATTCAAATAGATCACATCCATTGGTTCTCCTTCATCTGACCTGCTCATTACCACCTTAAAGAATTCTAACAAACTTGTCAGACATGACCTACCCTCGATGAAGCTGTGCTAACTCAGCCCTACTTTACCATGCACTTCCAAACCCTCCACAATCTCATCCTTAATAATGGACTGTAAAATCTTATAAATGATCAAGGTCAGACTAACCGGCTTATAGTTTCCTCCCTTCTGCCTCCATACCTTCCGAAACAGGGATGTTACATTAACCATTTTCCAGTTGTCTGGCAACTTCCTTGACTCCAGTGATTCCTGAATGTTCACCAACAATGCCTGTACAATCTCCTCAGCTATCACCTTCAGGATCCTGGGGTGTAGTCCATCTGACCCAGCTGAATTACTCACCTACAGACCTTGCAGCTTCCCCAGCACCTTCCCCACAGGAATGGCCCCTACACTCACCTCTGCCTCCTGACTCTTGACATCCTGGCACACTAATGGTGCCTCCCACCAGTGAAGACTGATGCAAAGTCCCTATTCACTTTCTTCACCATTTCTTTGTTCCCCATTACTACTTCCCCAGCCTCATTTTCTAATGGTCCAATGTCCACTCTCACCTCTTTCTGACCTTTTATGCATCTAAAGCAACTCTTGCAATCTTCTTTTATATTACAATCTGCTTATCGTCAGATTTCATCTTCTTCCCCCTTATTGCTTTTGTAAGTATCCTCTGCTAGTTTTTAACTGCCTCCAAATTTCCAGACTTCCCACTAATTTTCACCACATTGGATGCTTTTCCTTTTGATTTGATGCTATTCCTGACTTCCCTTGTCTGCCGTGGTTGCCTCATCCTCCCTTTACTATGTTTCTTCTTCCTTGGGATGAATTTCTGTTTTGCCCCTCAAACTACCTCCAGAAACTCCTGCTATTGCTGCTCTACCGTCCTCCCTGTTATGGTCCCCTTCCAATCAACTCAGCTCAGCCCCTCCCTCATGGCTTTCTGGTTGCATTGACTCAATTGTAAAGATCTTACACCAGATTCCTGCTCTTCCATTTCAAACTGAAGGGTGAATTTTATCATATTATGGCCACTGCCCCCGATGGATCATTCACCTTAAGCTCCTTAATCGAGTTTACCTCATTACACAGCACCAAATCCAGAATTGCCTGTCCCCTGGAGGGCTCTATCACAAGTTGCTCCAACAAATCACCTCGTAGACATTCTGCAAATCCCTTTTTTATTGGATCCCCTACCAACCTGATTTTCCTCGTCCAGTTGTATATTGAAGACTCCCATGATTACTGCAATTGTGCATCATTTTTTACATGCCTTTTCTACCTCCTGATTTATTTTCTGACCCATATCCTGACTGCTGCTGGGAGGCCTGGACATAACTCTCGTCAGGGTCATTTTTGCTCTGCAAACCCTCAATTTTCCAAGATGGCGACAGTGTAGCAGGGCTGCATGCAGACTCTTATCTAGAGCTCATCCACTTCCAGCTACGTTTTAAAAATCTTTTAATTTCTGCTCTCTCTTGATTTTTTTTCTTTTCATTTCTCGTTTCTTTGGTGGGTTGGTCAGAGGCAACAAGAGCAGGCTTTACACGGAGTGGTGACAGCCTTCCGGTAATTGGAGGTGGCAGTGATGGTAGCAAGGACATTCCCCTGCTCCTCCAGCAATCGGAGACGGAGGTGATGGACTCTTTAAGGTGCCAGTGCTGGCATATTGGAGGACGGTGGCTGGAGTGGGAATCTTGGCACACCAGCAGACTGGCCTGTCAGTGGAATGAGGCACTCCGGCTCGCAGTAGGCCCAGAGCGGGGACACCTGGTGTCACCAAGGCATCAGCGGAGCAGGAGACTCCTGGCTGGAATCACGGGAGGCCCGGAGTGGGAACTCTTGGTTGTGGGGCCCAACAGTCTACCCAGTATTGGAGGCAGCATTGAAATGGGCCCAGCAGTGATGAGATGGTGCCTGAAGAATGGTGACTCCTATAACAGCGGGTCCAGTGCAGACAGCTGCAAGTCAGTGGAGATGGGCGAGTGACACAGTTGTGGCATCTCTCTCCAGTCTCTCTTTGCAAAGGCATATTCCAGCAGGAGATGTGAGACAGTCACAAACTCCCCCTCCTTAAACCGATTTGTAGGCAACATGCAGTGGCGCAGACAATCCAGGCGTACGTGAAGAATCTCACAGGTACTGCCCTTCTCACCATGAGCCAAGTGATGTCATGGTGCTTGTTGGAAAATTCTGGCGATGAGGCATTCTGCGAAATGACTTTGACAGTCTGCTGACTCACCTGTCCTTTTCCAACAGGGTCTTGAGGATGCTACATACTGACCTCTTCCTAATAGACCTGTGATGAAAAGTGTTTTGAAATTCTTCACAAAGGAAAAGCGATATGGAATAGTAAAATTCCTTGGAGCAGTCTGCAGCAACAAGACCAGTCCCATCCTTCTCAACACCAGGGACAAGTAGAACCTCAGTACATAGTCAGATTTAGTGTTTGTGTACTGAGGAGCTACACACAGCTTGATGCAGCCACATGCAAAGAAGGACAGGTCATACACAAGAGAAACCAACACTTGTCACAGATGTGGTCACATTGAACCTCATATCATCCGTCATCATTTCCGCCACCTCCAAACGGACCCCACCACCAGGGATATATTTCCCTCCCCTCCCCTATCAGCGTTCCGAAAAGACCACTCCCTCCGTGACTCCCTCGTCAGGTCCACACCCCCCACCAACCCAACCTCCACTCCCAGTACTTTCCCCTGCAACTGCAAGAAATGCAAAACTTGCACCTACACCTCCCCCCTTACTTCCCTTCAAGGCCCCAAGGGATCCTTCCATATCTGCCACAAATTCACCTGCACCTCCACACACATCATTTGCTGCATCCGCTGCACCCGATGTGGCCTCCTCTATATTGGGGAGACAGGCCGCCTACTTGCGGAACATTTCAGAGAACACCTCTGGGACACCCGGACCAACCAATCCAACCACCCCGTGGCTCAACACTTCAACTCCCCCTCCCACTCCGCCAAGGACATGCAGGTCCTTGGACTCCTCCATCACCAGACCATAGCAACACGATGGCTGGAGGAAGAGTGCCTCATCTTCTGCCTAGGGACCCTCCAACCATAAGGGATGAACTCAGATTTCTCCAGTTTCCTCATTTCCCCTCCCCCACCTTGTCTCAGTCCCAACCCTCGAACTCAGCACCACCTTCCTAACCTGCAATCTTCTTCCTGACCTCTCCGCCACAAACCCCACTCCAACCTATCACCCTCACCTTAACCTCCTTCCATCTATCGCACTTCCAACACCCCTCCCCCAAGTCCCTCCTCCCTACCTTTTATCTTAGCCTGCTTGGCACACTCTTCTCATTCCTGAAGAAGGGCTCATGCCCGAAACGTCGATTCTCCTGCTCCTTGGATGCAGCCTGACCTGCTGCGCTTTTCCAGCAACACATTTTCAGCTCCTCAGTAGGGTCCATCAACTCCAATTTCATGCAGTTACAAGATATTGTCTAGCCCTACATCTCGATTTTATTTAAAAAGTTCTTAATTTGTTTTTTTTCAAAAAATTCCAACTGATCTTTTAATTTGTAACCTTAAATATTTCCCTTATTTACCTTCAACCTGAAAGTAGCCAATAATAGTCATGTTAGTAGCTATTATCAACCAATGAACTTATGCCTTACCAGTGATGTCACTCTGCTGTGTTAGGTCCCGAATCCTGGGTTTCAATTCATCATTTTTTAAAAAAAACCTGACAAACTCTGAGCCAAAAACCAATAGACAGCATGTACCACATCTAATAACGTGTATGGCAGATCAGAGTGCAACATTACTTCACAAGCTTTGCTTTAACCTTTGTCAGATAAGGGAGGTTTATTATTATTTATTAAATCAACACTATTACTTTTCCGAATTTGCTGCGACTGTATCGATAAAATAAACATTCACCTTGTAACATAGGCACAGCCCTCCACACTGCAACAGGCCCAAGGCTGGCAAACTGACCAAAGGAACACTCCAAGAAAAACAATGGTATCCCAACAAGGGTCAGCATGACAGAATAGGGAATAAGGAATGCACCTGGAAAATAGCGGAAAGGATTTCAATTTTCAAGTGAAACTCCATGCTTACACTATGTGGGTGGATTAAAATTTACCCTGAAATTTCTACGAATGTCCAAATTCCCGTTTTGTGAATTTCACTCTCTAACACAATCAGATATCTTTTCAGGTCACTTTACACAGCCATGTTGTGACATTTCTTATACATTTGCGCTTGGTTTCCATCAATCCAATGGTGTGGGTTGTGAAGAGTCCTGATTTGAGCAGTTTTGATGATAATGTACAAACCTGAACACAGGGCCTGACTGAGGAGCCTGCTCTTCTGAGGATTTCACACATTGTGCAGTAAATATATCTGAGGTGGATGGCTCGCATTCTAAACAATATCAGTTGAAAATACATTGCAAATTAATAAATGAACCATTTACTTTGGTTTATAAATAGCATATATTTGATGCATCACATTGCTAATTTTAAACTATTACCTTGACATATCTCTCTCTTCATAAGAAAATAGTAGTCAAACTTGTTAGCTGTGGGATTGAATTTACCAGTTCACATTGAAATTGTTTAACTCTGCATTATTTACTATATCATTTTTAGTGCAATAAACATTTGTTATTTACTGAACTACAATTTTCAGGATAAGTCAACAAATCGATCCATTTAGTTCTGCCTTTCTTACTCTCCGATATTTTTAATTTCTCTACCATACCTCCTCCATTTTTGTAAGCCAGGTAAGGAAATCTCCAAACATTCCCAAAACCCACTGCATAACCAATCATTGAGAGCAGGTAATCAGTCTTCGAAGACCAGTTACCCCGTTCCACATTCTCATCACCCACAGCACCATGTTCATTGGCGGTATCCTGGGAGAAAGAATTGAAATGGCAAGCTCAGACATTAATCTTTCTCAGACTAGATCTCAAGTGAAATGTATAGTCACCACTCCCACAACTATCGGAAAATGGTGCAGTTCTCTATTTAGCAGCAATGTCTGTCAGGTTAGAAACAGCCAGATGTCCACAGAGAGTCTACAATTCACAATGACCAAAATCTACAAATCAACAGTATCTCAAATTGTCTTACATGGATTTTTACTGTTTTGTTTTGTTGAAATACTCACCGTATCCTGTGGAGGGTTTGGCCGATTGTCATTCAGTAAGAACCGAAATAAATGCCTTCGGTCCATTTTCAGACATCAATGAACTATTCTTCCACTTGCACAAGAATTGGAAGTAAAATGAGGACACTCCTTTTGGCCAAAAGTCCTTCAACTTCTCATGAATGGATTATTCTTGTTGAGTCAGAAGTCAGCCTCTTACTGTGTTTCATAACAGGTGTAACTCTACTTAGCTAATCATTCAATTTCCACACTAAACATTTCTATTGAGTTAAATGATTTGTTTTCAGAACAGTTACAATCAAAGGGCATTCATTCCCTGTCCTCAGGGTTTGGGCAAAGCGCTGGTTTTAAAAGGAATAGCTTCCAAGTGAATCCAAACCAAGTTGAACTTCAGCCAAAGAAAAGCTATCTAAGATTTCTTCTAAAAATGAACGGGTCTTCTCCCATATTAGAAATATAATTGTCATCCCCTGCTACCCGAGTTCATTTTACGTAATGAAATTTTAATTAGTTTTGAATGTGTGGCTGCAGTTTTGTAATCCCTATATAAGATGAAATGTACATGGATTTGGGAAAAACATGAGTGCTTGTCCATTGATCTGGCAGTCTCACCTCTAACCAAATGTTTAAAGTTAGAAGATTATAAGACAGAAGTAAATCTGTATTGCTTTCTTAGCATTCCATCATGAAATGTTATCGCCTAAATTATAACTATGCTTACTAAAGTGAGGTGTAATAGTTCTATAGTTGGAAAAGTTAAGTAACTATTAAATAGTATGGTTCCTACACTGTTGCCTCTGACAATCAGCAAGTCACCAATTGAAAGAGCAGCACATTAATATTCAAAAGTCTTCATCTGTATTGGAGTAGGTTATTGATAGGGTAAAGCAATATTCTGAATTGTATGATTAGATAGGGCTCTCTCAGTGTGAGATCCAGAGCTAATTACTGAAAAACTTCCATTGCTTTCAAATGTTATTTACTGGTCAGCTTAGCCATCTGGCTGGATCATTAGAAGCTTTGCTAGGTGCATGATCTTTTGGCTGAATCACAAACACCAGTGGGTTTGGAAGAGTGATGATTGCATACAAAAATACAACAAAAAGTGTATTCTCTTGTGCAAAATGCAATGTGTCACCACATTCAGCGTCATCTTGAAAGACTGAGTTTAATGCAAAATTTTACTGCTTTTGAGTTCATCTTTCCCTCTTCTTCTTAATACCCTCCGCTCCTCCTCCATTCACTGCTTAACATCAGCCAGGGTCTTTGTAACGGGCTCCAGGGTCTTGTCATTGGGCTCTGAGTTCTTAATTATGGACCCACCCCTGCCATTGCCACGTCTCCCACAAGCCTCTATGTCTGAGCTGGAGCCATGGGCCTGATCTCCTACCTACTGCTCTCCCTGTGAAGCTGCCACCAGTCATCGGGATCCTGGCTCAGGCCTCATCTGTGACCTCAGTGCTAGAGCCAGAGCCAGCCAAGTATCTGGGACTGCATGGGGCCCTGCCCCAACCGACTCCCATGCAGAAACAAAAAAAACACAGGAAGACCGATCACCATGGCAGCTGCAACCGCCATCAATCACCCGAAGGAGCTGTTCTCTCTTGCTGCTGCTGCCCCCTGTCTTTTGCACTGATCCTCTGGCCCCTACACCCTCCTCTGTCTCTGACAAAAGTATAAAGGCCCATTTTCCTACAACTTTCAACTCTGAAGAAGCCTTGTACTGGACTCAACTAATTAACTCTGTTTATCTCTCTATTGATTCTGCCAGACCTTCTGTGTTCTGCAGCATTGTTTGTGTTTGTTTTAAGATATTATTCCTGCTTACTGGAGTAACTGACTCCCTGATCAATGTGGTGACACCAGCTCTTTTACACCCTCACCCATCTCCCCTATCTCACCTGAAGATTCTATAACCCAGAATATTGTGCTGACAATCATGTTCTTTCCTCAACCACAACCATCTCTGTGATAGCAATGATATTAGATCCTCATACATTAATAAACACGCACAACTCCTCTGCCTTACTCACAAGACTCCTTGCATTAAAAAATACCATCCATCTTTGCCACACTCCATTCTGCACTAACTTGAATATATTTGCACGAATTTCTGCATTGCAATGGTGGGTTCTTCAATACTTTTCAGTACATTAACCTTTACTGAACCTCCATTTAGTATCCCAGACCCCTGCAAAAATTAGTTTTAAATCCCACCATCACATTCAGCAATACCTTCAGAAAACCAGAACACTTGTACGTCCCACCTTCTCCAGAAATAAATGTGGTGATCCAACACTAATCTGTTCCGGATCGCAATGCACTCTGGAGCTTTCCTGACTTCTTGCCAGCCTCTTTCTGATTGGTCATAGAGTCATAGACTCATACAGCATGGAAACACTTTGGTTTAACCTGTCCATGCTGAACATAATCCCAAACTAAGTTAGTCTCACCTGCCTGGTCTTGGCTCATATCCCTCCAAAACTTTCCTATTCACGTATCCATCAAAATATCTTTTAAATGCTGTAATTGTACCCACATCCATCATTTCTCAGTAAGTCCACACACAAACTACTCTTGGTGTAAAAAAATTGCCTCATATCTTGTTCAAATCTCTCTCTTCTCACTGCTCACCTTAAAAATTGCCCGAAACATCGACTCTCCTGCTCCTTGAATGCTGCCTGACCTGCTGCGCTTTTCCAGCAACACATTTTCAGCTCTGATCTCCAGCATCTGCAGTCCTCACTTTCTCCTTAAAAATGTCCCCCTAGTCTTGAAATTCCCCATCTTATGGAAAAGACAACTACCATCAACTCTATCTATACCTCTCATTATTTTATAAACCTATATCAGGTCACCTCTCAACCTCCTACGCTCCAGTGAAAAAACGTTTCAGCCTTTCTTTATAACTCAAACCTTCCATACCTGGCCACATCCTGGTAAATCCCTTCTGACCCCTCTCTTGCTTAATAATCCCCTTCTCCTCTCTGACTGCATTTTCTTAATCCGTGATGGGGGGTCAAGGATGGGAGCAACAATGAGAAAAGAGAAAAGGTTGAGAACTGATACAGAAGATAAAGGGAGAAAGTTCAATAAACAAGGCAGGCAAGAGCATGGCGGGCTATGAGGAAAAATAATGAATTAAACACATTTATTTCAACGCAAGAGGACTGACAGGTAAGGCAGATGTACGTAGGGTATGGATAGGAACATGGGACTGGGATATCATACCCTTTGCAGAAATTTGGCTGAGGGAGGATGATAACTGGCAGCTTAATGCTTGGCATGTTGATGCTATCGGAAGGATAAAAAGGTGCACAAGAGAGGTGAGGGAATGATGTTTTTGATTAGGGAATTCAACTTGTACTTAGACAGAATATTCCTGGGTGATTGTCTAGCTATATGGATGAACTAAAAATAAGAAAGGGGTGATCACTTTGATTGGATTGGATTATAAGCCCCCAACAATTGTCACAGTAATGGTCTGGTACAAGTTAGTTTGCCCTTGAGTTTTTTTTAGAGAGGGGATAATTGGCCAGGCTCCATCGTGCCTGAACTTTGAATGGTTCACTGGGGCCTTGTTGTTTCCCCAAACAAATACTGCTTCAGATCAAAAGCTTGAAAGACCTTTTGAAAACTTGGTCTTGTCAAGGGGACGTGGCCAGCTCTCTAGCTCTTCAGTTCAGTACGGGAGGGAGTAGAGTCATGGGGGAAACTGGAAGCCTTCTCTCTGTCCTTCTGCCCTTCTGACTTTGAACTGTATGCTGCCTGTGCCATTGTTTGCTGTTTGTGCTTAGGGATCTGTGTACTGGGATTGTTGCAAGAATTTTCAGAACAGCATCCTTAGGTAGGGTTTGGATAGGATAAGTTATCGGGTATTCTGTTTTCTGTTCCTTGTAGTTCATTTTATAATTTTGCAAATAAATTTTGTTTGTTTAAAACCTGGCAGTTGACCAAGCTGATGTACTCCAGGAATATCCACTGTACACCTCATTAAACAAATAGCAAAGTTACAGTCAGACCTAGTCCATGACAGACCGGGGGCTTTTTGCGGGATTTAAACAGCGAGTGGTAGTTGCTAGTGTCTTTTATTTCGGGTGTTGATTTGGTTGGTTTAAACCGTGTTCGGATGGCAATGGCTCTTTCAATCACCAAGGAGGTCCTGGAGGTGGAAGAAGTGACCTCGGGGGTTTTGCAAAAGGCAGATAAGACCAAACTGCAGGAATTAATAGACAAGCTAGGGTTGAATTTACCTCCTAATGTGAGGAAAGATGAGATGAATTCAGCAGTAGCTCAGTATTCAAATTTGCTGGAAACACTATCAGGATCTGTAGAGATGGCAAGAATTCGATTGTAAATGAAGCAGCTTGAGTTAGAGGGGAGAGATAAGGAAAGGGCAGCAGAAATGAAACAGTTTGAATTACAATTAAAATCAGAAGAGAGAGAAAAAGCAAACACATTAAGGGCTTTAGCCACAGAGAAAGAAAGATAATGAAAAACTCTAGCAGAAGAGAAAGAAAAAGCAAAGAGATTGAACTTTAGAAATTGACACTTAAAAAGGGAAGTCAGCACAAAAGGATGGAGATGCAGGCTGAAGGTAGGTTTAGTGAGGAAGAGAGTGAGGATGAGCAAGCCCCTGGCAGTCAGAAGCCTAGTGAGAAACTGTTTAAGTATGTTCAAACAAGGCCTAAATTTAATGAGAAGAATGTGGAAGCCCTTGTCATTTCATTTGAAAAAGAATCTAAACAAATGCAATGGCCAGTCAGTGCGTGGGTTTTGTTGATCCAAACCAAACTTGTGGGTTGACCTCGTGAGGAATTCACATCGCTATCAGAGCAGGTATCTGGGGAGTATGAGTAGGGAAAAGAATCAATCTTAAGCGCATATGAATTGGTACCAGAAAGCCTATAGACGTTTAAAGAATCTAAGGAGGAACCCTGGTCAAACTTATATTGAGTTTGAAAGAATTAAACAAAGTAATTTTGGTAGGTGGATACGAGCTTTAAAAATAGAACAAACTTACAATACCCTTAGAGAGACAATTATTTTGGAGGAGTTTAAAAATTCACTGCCTGACATAGTGCAAATTCATTTGGCAGAGCAGAGAGTTAAAAATGGCAAGCTTAGCAATTGAAGTGGCTGATGATTATGAGTTGGTCCATAAATCACGGTCTGACTTCCTGCATCAATTTCAATCCATGAGGAATAGAAGTTGGGGAAAAGAGAAATCCTCCTGTGGAAAGGGTGAGATAGATCTCAGTGAAGATCATAAGGAGACCTTATCACAGCGTAAAAAGGAAACCCCAGAAGGGGACGAAGAAGGTAAAAGCTCCAGTGTTTTTATTGCAATAAAGTAGATCACATGAAATCACAGTGTTGGTGGGCTAGGAAAAGCACAGGAAAGCCAGGCATGGGAAAGCAGGATAACCCTGGAAGTGTTGTTGGAGTGGTAACAGTGGGAGCTAGAAAGCTGCATCAGAGTGCACAAGCTGATCAGAGGTTGGTTAAGGAAGAAATGCCAGATCTGCTTTAAAAATATACCTGAAAAGGTAAAGTTTATTCATGTTAGAGTAGCAAGTAAAGAGGTTATAATATTAAGGGACACAGGATTCTCTCAGTCTGTGATGCTGAAGGATGTGGAGGAATATACTCCTGAAGGACTATTGCCAGAAAAGTTACTGGTAACAAGAGTTCATGGTGAGACAAAAAGTGCTCAATTATGTAAAATGATGCTAGAGTGACTAGAAAAGAGTGGAGAATGTGTATAGGAGTACTGGACAAAGTATCGGTTCCAGGAAAACAATTTGTCCTTGTGAATGATACAGCTGATTCACTGGTAGGTGTGCTGCCTACTGTAGTTGAAAGACCTGTGGATACTCAAGCAACTAAAGCACTGCAAGAATCTTACTTGGGAATCTTCCCTGTTTGTGTAGTAATGAGGTCACAGAGTCACCAGTTGAAGGAGGAGAGATCAAAGGGTACAGATAAGAAATCTGAAGTGGCATTAGCAGAGACTGTATTCGATCAGTTAGTTAAGATAAAACAGGAATAAATAAATAATCATGCAAATATCTTTACCTGTGCAAAACTCATTGAGGTTCAGCAGAAAGATGAAAACTTAAAGCAATTGTATCAAAAGGCATATACAGAGAAGGAGTCTGAATTTATCCCTGTGTGCTATTACCTGAAAAATGATGTCTTAATTAGGAAACAGAGACCATCACATATTCAAGCAGATGAGAAACGGGCAGAGATTCATCAAATTGTATTGCCAGTGGGGTATAGAAAGGAAATGTTGCAGGTGGCACATGAATCACCACTTGGAGGCCATTTAGAAGTGAGGAAAACACAAGCTAAAATACAAAGACATTTTTACTGGACTGCACAAGAATGTAGTTGAATTTTGCCAGCTATGTCATGCATGTCAAGTGATTGGAAAACCACCGATGGTAATAAAACCTGTAACTTTAATACCTATTCCAGATTTTGAGGAACTTTTTACCAGAGTCTTAATTGATTGAGTAGGTCCCCTACCACAAACAAAAAGTGGGAACCAATATTTGTTAACAATAATGTATACATCGACAAGATTTCAAGAGGCTGTTCCATTACACAATATCACAGCTAAAAGGATTGTAGAGGAATTACTCAAAGTTTTCACTAGATACAGACTACCAACAGAGATACAGTCAAATCAAGGGTCAAACTTCACATCCAAACTATTTAAGGAAGTTATGGACAGTTTAGACATAAAACAATTCAAATCTACTGCGTACCATCCAGAATCGCAGGAAGCGTTAGAAAGATGGCATTGAACACTAAAGACCATGTTGAGGGCTTATAGTCAGGATTATCCAGATGATTGGAATAAGGGAATTTGGTTGTTCTTTTTATGATCAGAGATGTACCAAATGAATCCACCTAATTCAGTCTATTTGAATTAGTTTTTGGACATGAAGTGAGAGGACCACTAAAATTGATTAAGGAGAAATTAATATGTCAGAATTCAGAGACCACCCATTTGGACTTTGTGTCAAATTTTAGAGAATGATTAAATTGAGCTAGCGAGTTGACTCAACAGCATTTAAAAGTACCACAGCTCACAATGACTCAGCAAGTGGAATAAGAAATCAAAATATCGCTATTTTGCTATCAGGGATAAGGTATTGTGGTACTTCCAGTAATAGGTGAACCTTTAAAAGCAGGATTTAGTGGAACTTATAAAATCAAAAGGACATTGAGTGAGGTAAACTACTTGAGATGGACCTCTCACAGAGTGTGTCTTGTGGGATACTCAAAAGATATTTTGACAGGGAAGGAAAGCAAGAGAAGGTGTTAATGATTACAGCACAGAAGGAAGAGCCAAGTTCAGAGGCTTCTGAATTGGACATTCCTCAAATTAAATGGGACAATGAGGAAGTTGTCAAAAATTGGGATAAATGATTGGGTTATCTTCCTGAGAAAAATTGAAATTACCTGAAAGAGCATTACTATCACATGGGGAGATATGAGGAAATAACCTGGGAAGTATTAGCCTAATGGTGCATGTTGCAGAGATAGGAGAGGCTATTCCGATTAAGCAACAAGTCCCCAGATGTAAATAAGGAGGACATCACAGTGTCGGCAAGGCTGCGTTTGTCCTGTCTGGTGCTTAGGTTGATGTCGGATGTTTTGTTTGCTCTCAAAATAGGTAAGAATCAATTATGTCCTTTCGTGAAGGACATTAGTAAACCAAATGCATTTTAATGACAATCACCAGTGGTTACATATTCACTATTAGACTTCTCTATTTCTCTTTTCTCCTTCTCAACATATCTTCACACCGACTGGTTCAGCCAAGCTTCTGTTCTTCTACTGTGTAATTTGTCGTGAGGTTTGGTGTAAGATTTTACTTTATGACACTTCTTGGGAGTACAGTGGGATATAATATAGCAGTAGAGGCACTGTATTACTAAAAGTTGCTGTAAAGTAGGAGTCTGAGAGGTTGTCACAGAAACTGTTTCCTGATCTTTCAAACATTTCCTCACCTGCCACAAGGTGGGGCCCTCAGCTTGGACAACTCTCACCACGGCTATTATGGGTACCCACATAATACACAAGATGATCATACACCAGCCCAGCGCTATTGACCAGACAGAGTATTCAACTGGTCCATATGTAGGAGGGGCAAATGTTGTTAAGGACCAGACTAAGATTGCTTGAATGAAATAAACACAGAAAGTAAAATCAGTAACATGATGAAAGGGACTTACTGTACATTTTTACATTCAGCTTAAATCACTCAAAGATGTAACATCTCCTTACGGTTAAAATGCACGGAGAGATCAGAATCCAACAAGCTCTCCACCAGAGCCAGAAAAGCCAATTCCTTTTCCCAATCATCATCTCAATGTCCTTGATGAATCTGTTTATCCCTGTGAATGGCAAGGAAGCAGAGAGACACCATCACTCACACTGTCCTGTCTTCAGGGCAGCTTATTTTCTGTTGAAGTTCATCTTGTACAGGTGGCATTGATGAACAGGTTAAACAGAGAAAGGATTGCTGAAGATTTCAAATTGGATGAACAGAGTGTTCCCTATCACCAAATCGATTATCTGTACTCCAAGATTTAAAGGTCTTGAAGGAACTCTCACACTGTTTCGAGAAGACAAGTGTTCAAGGTAAATGGGAGATGAAGTGAGGTGGCAGGTTGAGGCCAAAGGTGCCAATGAGTGGGGATTGATGATGTGGTGAAGTCATGTTGGTTGTGAAGCAGGGTTGTGGAAGATTTGGATCTGGTCAGGTATGGAGTTGGGAGTGTTTGATAGTGGAGATGAGAGGTGTGTGTTGTCTGGAATAGAGAGTGGTGGGTGGTCACATGCCCATGGGAAGTGATGTCACAGGTGAATGACTTGGTGGGAGACTGTTAATGTTATTCATTGTCAGGTCAACGTGAATGATTGAGGGAGTCATTTTTATAATGAGAGCAGATTTTAATCCTTCTAACATTTCCTGGGTAATTATAAGTCAGTCAGAACTTTCTGAAGTCTCTGTCTCTAACTCAGAGTTGGAACTTATTCAGAGGATTTTTGACACTGGGTATTTCCATGAGTATCATACATTCCCAGGCAATTCCCATATAGCCAGTGTGTTGGGACATCTGCCTGATCCTGGTGTACAGCTTCCAGCCAATGCCTGGTCTCCCAAAATCTGGAAATGTAAAATATCGGCTAAGAAATTGCATTCATCACTTTAGAATTGATGAGCCTGATCTTTGTGTGAACAATAGTTAAGGGAATGGAAACAATGGCTAATGTTAATTCCTGTAAACAGGTAATCAGTAAATAGTATTCCCTTGGCTGTATTCTTAGGGCACCATAAGGGCAAGAAAATGATCAAGAAACTTGTCCAATGGAATGAATGGATATGGATAGCACAGATAAAAGACATTGGAGTGTTGTCTGACCATGATGGTATTAAATAAGGAAACAGGTTGGATGGACTGAATGGCCTACTCTTATTCCTGTGTCCCAAGATAAAGGATCAGGAAGCATATTAATGTTCCTAATCTCTATGATGATCAAGACACTCACAGGAACAATCTCATTAAGGGAATCTCCTGATTCTGTAGGATCATCATTGTGGTCAGGGAAGTGAGAAGTCTTGAAACAATGTTAAGAATCTACCCATGTGATGCTTCTGTTATGAAGGTGGAAGGGAATATTTGGGGGTTTTGAAACAGTCAGAATGGACAAAGAACACAACTGTATAGAAATAGGCCTATCGGCCCTCTAAGCCTGCGCTTACACATTTTGCTCTTCCATAATAAAACTGTCCTCACGAACAGGATCTGTATCCCTCTATTCCCTTCCTATTCATGTATTTGTCCAGGTGCTTCTTGAATGCTGCTATTGTGTCTACTTCTACCATCTCCTCTAGCAGGCATGTTCCAGGCACTCACCACCCTTTGTGTGAAAAACATGCCTTGTAGATCACTTCGAAACATCCCCCCACACCTTGAAAGTGTGTCCCCTAGTCATTGATCCCTCCACCCTGGGAAAAAAAACCTCTTCCCTTCCACTCAATCCATGCCATCACAATCTTCTAAACTTCTATCAAGTCACCCCTCAACCTTTCATATTCCAATGAAAACAAACCCAGTCTGTCTAAATGTTCTTCATAGCTAAAATCGCCATACCCTGCAACATCCTGGTAAACGTTTCCTAAGCATCCACATCCATCTGCTACTGTGGTGACCAGAACTGTATGTAATACACCAAGTGTGACTTAACTAAAGTTCCATAAAGCTGCAGCATAATTTGCCTACCCTTACAATCAATGCCACTTCCAATGAAGGCAAATATGCCACAGGTTAATTGGATTGGAAGGATTCAGTTGCTGTGGGGTAGTTATCAAGTGAGGGCATGATTGAATAGCAAGTCAATTAGTTTCTAAATTTTGCTTTTCACTGTGGGACATGCATGATGTTGTTCACCTGTTATATCTGAATCATAGCCTTGTGATTTTGAAACATAGTTCAATAAAATTAGTTCATGAATTTTATAATCCTAAACTTTTGCCTCTGTCATTATTCATTTGACTCAAGTCTAAATCCTCACTAACTGATCAAACCCTATAGTTATCTGCACAATATCCAGTGTTGATTTTGTAGTGTTCTCTGAAGAGGTGAAAGTATTCTCATAAATACATTTCAATTGTAATTATTTTTTTTTCCAGTCATACCCACCATTGATCCAGCTGAGACCAATGAGTTCCAACAGAGCAACTACAATGAGAATCCATCCAGTACAGAAATAATCCATTAAATGTAACCAATAAATCCCAACCTAAAATGAAATGGAAAATTAGAAAGCATTAAATGGAAAAAAACATAACATTCAAATCTTTAAAATAGACATTAAAAGGATTTAAGAATTTATCTTTTCTCAACCGCAAAATACCCTGTTTCCTCGATTTATTCTCATTCCTTGAAGGGCTGGAATTAGTTGTGTTCCATTTTTCTTTTTTGAAATAAACAATCAATTTTGCATGGAGCAGCACGGTGGCTCAGTGGTTAGCAGTGCTGCCTCACAATGCCAGGAATGCAAGTCTGATTCCACCCTTGGGTGACTGTCTGTGTGGAGTTTATAAGTTCTCCCCATGTCTGTGTGGGTTTACTCCAGGTGCTCTGGTTTCCTTCCACAGTCCAAAGATATGTGGATTATTGTGGTTGTGTTCGCCGAGCTGGAAGTTTTTGCTGCAAACGTTTCGTTCCCTGGCTCGGGAACATCATCAGTGCTATTGGAGCCTCCTGTGAAGCGCTGCTTTGATGTTTCTTCCGGTATTTATAGTGGTTTGTTCTTGCCGCTTCCACTATAAATACCAGAAGAAACATCAAAGCAGCGCTTCACAGGAGGCTCCAATAGCACTGATGATGTTCCCTAGCCAGGGAACGAAACGTTTGCAGCAAAAACTTCCAGCTCGGCGAACAGAACCACAACAACGGACACCCGAGCTACAAATCTTCAACCAGACTTTAAATATGTGAATTAGGTGGATTGACCATGCTAAATTGTTCATAGTGTCCAGGGATGCAAAGGCTAGGCGGATTAACCATGGGGAACGCAGGGTTGTAGGGTAGAGGTTGGTTCTGGGTGCGCAGCTCTTCAGAGGATCAATGCAGACTTGATGGGCTAAATGGTATTTCCACACCGCAGAGAGTCTATGATTCTGTCCAGATGTGATCTCGGTCAGGTGCAACACCTCTCTGGATTTATATATTATGATCTTTCCATGCCTTTCAATATTTTATTCACTGTTTTAACTTCCTGGGAACATTGTACTAATGATATTTATGAAATGTTCACAAAAGTCCTCTAGATATCTCCCCTTCCCATGACCTCTACTACATTCTCAGATGACACATATTCCTCATCAACTTTCCCTCTGCTCAAATTGCAATCGTCTTTATTAAATTAAATCTGCAACATTAGTCAAAATATTTTCTTTTTATTACTGCGATCGTGGGAATTAAAGGCAGCAATAAATATAGAGACCACAGCTTTATCCTGGATGAGGAAGGTCATCACTCCATCTTCATACAGACGTTAATAATTGGTGAACACCCTGATATTGCAACGTCTGATTGCTTCATCAATGATTTCTAGATTTTAGCCTCCACTGCTCAATGCAGAAATTAGTGCTGTGTGTCAATCATTCTTCATGTGTTGCAGAATTCCAGACATAAATTCTCAAATTGCTTTTCCTCATTTTAAACCAAGCTCTCCAATCTCATAAATTTAATATTCTGAGTAAAATCACATTCTATAACCGCATAAGATCACCTCTCAAAATGAACTGGTCTGCAGCCTGAAAAGTACAATTTCTTGAATCTTTCCTCATAACTCAAAACCCCAATTCTAGGGGTCAGTCTTGTGGCTCCTAGCATTACAGTCTCCAGTATCCATGTGTCTGTCTGTCTTGTTGGGAAGAACTGGACACAGTAGTTAAGGTAAGGTCTGACCACAGTGCTGTAAAGTTTGATGACCATTCCTTCTGATTTCTATTCTACAGTTTTGTGATCCAATTGATGAGGCTTATGGACTTTGTGAAACACAGAAAGCATGACACAATCCAAGAGAATGCTGCCTGTTTAATTGACTCACCAAGGAACACCTTCAACATTCACCACTTCGGCAAGGGTCCTGCAAGAGCACTTTACAAAACTGCATTCCCCACAACCAAGCTAAAGCAGGCACCAGGCACAAAAGAAAGTTGATTTACAAAGCAAAGAATTTCAGGTGCTGGAAAGTTGAGATGGAAATCAGGAAATTCTAGAATTATTCAACAGGGCAGACATATTCAACAGGGAGATGAATAAGATTAACATTTCAGCTCAATGATGATCCTTCAGGAAGGAATTGGAAATCTTCATCAAGGGACAAGGGTACTGAGGGTGGAGAGTTGGAAATGGATTTTGCAAAGCAAGTCGGTAGGAATCCACATTTTGTTTATAAAGACATGCATAAAATGGTGGGAAGGAAAGAAGGGAGGGTGTTGTTTTCAGGGGGCAACTTGGGGGCACTCCAATTACACATAGCATCATGCTCAACTGCTCTGCAAAATCCATCCCAACCAAAGATTTACAAACCTTCCTCGACCCAATATCCAGGATTTATAGATTCCTTGGTCCCACATGTGGCCTTGCCTGCAGTACCAGCAGTGCCCACCACTGAGCTTGTGGCACTGCTGACACTGGTGGAATGGCTGGTCAATCGGATACTCTTGCTAAGGATGGCACCTCTTCCTGCTGGTGATTGGCATGAGCCCCATTATTAGGAAATTTATCCTGCCCACTGCACTGTAAGGCTGCAGGGAATGGATAAATCACATCCTGTTGACTGTCTTCTTAGCCAGCAATACTCACATTCCACAAACAAACAAGAGAAAGAGTCACAGAATCATAGATTGTTACAGTACAGAAGGTGGCCATTCAGCCCATTATGTCCACACTGCTCCCCAGCAAGCATTATGACTCCTGCCACACACCCCTTCCTCACACCCTTTTTCCAATTAAATAATCACCAATACCTCAATTGACTCACCATCACATTTCAAAGCTGTGCACTCCAGACCTGAACATGAAAAAGATCTTCTTCATTACATTTGCAAATCGCTTTAAATCTGAGCCATCTCATTCTCGATCCTTTCACAAAGGGGAACAGTTTCTCCCTATCTACTCTATTCAGACCTCATATGAGTTTGGCAATGTCTGTCACATCTTCTCTTGACCCCTCCTCTCCTCTCTAAGGAGAATGACCCAATCTGTCCAATGTATTCTCATACATTAAGTTTCTCATTTTGGAATCATTTTTGTCGATCTCTTCTGCATTCTTCCAAAGTGTTCACATCCTTCCAATATTGTAGCATTCACAACAGTGCTCAGCACACCTGGTGAGGATTAACAAATTTCTTATACAAGTTCAACATAACCTTCTTGCTATTATACCCTAATAACTCTATTATTAAAGCCCAGGATACCATATGCTCTCTCTACATATCCTACTATCTTCAATGATCTGTGAAAAGCTGCCCAGACCACTCCTGCACTTCTTAAGTACTGCACCCCTGACGTTACAAATGTTTTCTCTCCCCAAAATGGATCGTCTCAAACTTCTTGCATTGAGCTTTACCTGGAAGCTACCTGCTCACTCCACCAACATGTCTGTGAACTTGTGGACTTTTCAACTCTCTTGCTTAGAGTTTACAATCCTTCCAAGGTTCATGTCACCTCCAAACTTTGAAACTGTCCCTTACAAGACAAGGTCTATACCCTGCAAATAAAGCAGGAAAAGCAGGGCTCCCACAACTGATGTAAAACAAGGAACTATGGATGTTGGACATCTGAATCAAAAACACAAACAGAAATTGCTGGTGAAACCTAGCAGCTACGGTACATCTCTGGTGAGAAAGTGGAGTTACCATTTCTCGATGATGAGTCACTGGACTTGAAACATTAACTCTGCTTTCTCCCTACAGATGCTGCCAGACTTTCTGGGTTTCACCAGCAATTTCTGTTTTTGTTCCAATCCCGATCTCTGGCGAACTCCATTACAAGCCTTCCTACAACCCAAAAAATATTTGGTGATCACTATTCTCCATTTTATTTCACCCAGCCAATTTTGTATCCAGACTGCTATTATCTCCTTTATACCATGAGCTATAACTTTCTTCATAAGTCTGCTGTGTAACATTGCTTAAAGTGAGTTTTGAAGGTTCATGTACACCACATCAATGACATTACCCTCATCGATCCTTTCTATTACCTCTTCAAGAATTGTCAGCCATGATTTGCCTTTTAGAAATCCACGCTGACTGTTCCGAATTAACCCACATATTTATCTATGCCTCAACTGATTCTGTCATTAATATTTGTTTCCAGATTTTTATCCACCACTGAAGTTAAACTGAATTGTCTGTCATTGCTGGGCTTACCTTCACAGGTTTTTTTTACAAATAAAGGCGTAACGTCTGCAATTGTCTAACCAGTCAGCACCTCCCCTGAGTTTAGGGAAGGCTGGAAAATTATGGTCAGTGGTGCTTTAATTTCTACACTTGCTTCCCTAAATGTTCTTGGATGCATGACACCTGCTTCTGGACCTTGTCAATTTAAATATTGATTGCCTACTCAAAACTTCTTCCTGGTGAATATTGATCTTTATCGTGATAGAGCTTCCTCCTCCATTACTATAACTGGTGTCGCTTCCATCTCCTTAGTAAAGACAGATGCAAGATATTCAGTTAACACCTTAGTCATGTCTCTTGTCTCCATATGTCCTATATTTCAACTTGTGGGCCAAGTGCTGGAAAGTGAGATTAATGTAGAATTAATATAATTTTGGTTGTACAGACTTGAGGGCCAAAGGTCCTCTTCTGTACTATAGGATTCTATGATTCACTGTGTAAACCACCTTTTTTACCCTAATTGACTCAACTCCTCATTTTGCTATTAATGTGCCTATAGAAGACTTTGGGATTCCTTGATATGTTTGGCTGACAGTGCTTTCTCATCAGTGCTTTCTCATCAGTTAGTACATTTGGCTGGACAGCTGTCTTGAAATGCTGAGAGATGTCAGAGGTGCGTTTCAATTCCTGCACCAGCTGAAGATACCACGAAGTATCAACCTCTCCCCTTCCCTGAGGTGTGGTGATTCTCACATTAAACCATCACTCGTCGCCTCTCTGTGGCCCAGTAGGCCCATGGTGGCTTTACCTCTGACCTTAATCTTCTTATTAAACCCCCTTCACTTCTCCAATATGCTTTTCATTTCCCCTTTGAACCTTAGTGTTCTGCTTGAAGTTTTTGTCTTGACACTCATCATAACCTCACTTTTTCTTCTTCATTTTGTATTCTATCTCCTTTGTTCATCCTCAGAGCTCTGCATTTGTTTGTTCTCCTTTTGCTTTTTGAGGGAACATACCTTGATTGTACCTGAATCATGTCTATTTTAAACATAGCCCTTTGTTCAGTGACTGTTTTTCCCACCATAATTTTGTTCCTGTCTCTCTGGCTCAGCTCCATTCTTTGCCCATTGAAGTCAGCTCTCCTCCAGTTAATTCTTCTTATTCTGGACTGCCAATTATCCATTTTTATCATCATCCCTGGTCCAAAACCAAACCAGCAGTGGGGTTCTAAATGCTGGGAGCTTCTTTAGACTGAACTTAATTCTTTGTGATTTATGAAACAGTGTCTCATTTTACTGAGTATCCTTGTCTAGAGAGGGTTGATTGCTCATGTGGAAACATAGCAAATGACTAAGCTACAACTTACCTGTGTTACAAACAGAAGGCCAAGGAAATAAAATAACAAACAAAGACCAGCTGTCAGATAAAGATGCTTTGGCCTAAGGAACTCAGGAAACTGGTCCAGCAGGCTTGTTATTACTGTTTCTACTGAAAACAAAAGTTATCAGTGATTAATTAATGATTTATACCAAGTCTTAGATAAATCCACCACCAGAGAAATGGCAGCCAAGAGAACTAAAGGAGCCAATGGGGAGAGATTTCTCTGTCTATGGGCAGAATTGTATAAGAGCAATGTTTGGAAAATGGAGGCTTGCTAATGTCTCCTGAAAGTAACTCACCATCTCAGGGTGGGTGATAGAAGATTCTGAGATGTGGGCTATAGGCTGTGATTCAGTGGGAATGACAATATTAGACATTTAGTTCAACAATGTGTGGGAGAACTCTCTCAGATTGTATTGCAGAAGAGTTTGCAACACTGATTGGGAAGATTGTACCTTTGCTGTTTCTGATGCCAGGCAGTTCATCTGGTTTATTTTTCCTATCGGAGCAATGAGCCACAACTGAGTGGCTTGCCACTTTATTTCAGAGAGGCTTGTTGTTTCATGCCTCACAATTAATATGTTACCACAGCACTGTGGGGCAGCAAGGTTGCTCAGTGGTTAGCATTGCTGCCTCACAGTGCCAGGGACCCAGGTTCAATTCCAGCCTTGGGTGCCTGTCTGTGTGGAATGAGTGTGGGTTGTGATGTCTGCATGGGTTTCCTCCGGATGCTTGGTTTCCTCCCACAATCCAAGGATGTGCAAATTAGGTGAATTGGCCATGCTAAAATGCCTGTAGTATTAGGTGCATTAGTCAGGAGTAAACGTAGGAGAATGGGTCTGGGTGGGTTACTCTTCGGAGGGTCGGTGTGTACCTGTTGGGCCAAAGGGTCTGTTTCCACACAGTAGGGAATCTTATTTAATATAATAACCTGTAAGACATTATATAAACCCTGCATAATTATGTGACTTAAGAGCAGAAAGGTCTCAGAAACTATCTTGACTTGGGCCACTTCAAGCATGACATACTGACAAACTGTGCTGCATGTTGTAATTGAGTACTTTCATACTCACCGAGAAGCGTACATGAATATAATGTTTGAATATAACAGTGAGCTGCAATAAATATTCTGTTAGATTCTTTAATAACATAAAGCATTGAAGCAAAATGCACATCAAGGATTCCAGGGTCTAACATATGATTATGGTTCTGAGGTTTTCAAGAAGGTCTCTCACACACAATCTCCTTCTATAAAAGGCATTAGGTGTCAGATGGGTTTTTCTGACACAATGATAGCTCTACAGTCAAAATTACTGACAGCAATGTTATTTCATCCAGGTTTATTTGATTGAATTCAAATTCCTCAGACACTGACGTGAAACACAACCAGAAACTATTGGAAACACTCTGCAGGTTTGGCAGCATCTGTGGAGAGAAAGCAGAATTAACATTTCAGATCCAGTGACCCTACTTCAGAATGCTGTTTTTTGAAGAAGGGTCACTGGACACAAAACATTAACTCTGCTTCCTCTCTACAGATGCTGCCAAACCTGCTGAGTTCTTCCTGCAATTTCTGATTTCCAGCATCTGCAGTTCTTTTTTGACATAGAGGTGAGGGTTGATCTCATGTCTCCAGGTCATTTATCCAGGCCTCCAGATTAGTCTGTTAACTGAATCACAACATAATTGCTGCTCAGTACATTTTAACAAATCCTGTTCCTGATGAAAAGGGTCTAGATGTACATCAAAAATGATAGTTATTATATTGAGACACCTAGAACTTGGCAGCAGAAACAGAAATATGAGTTGTATGATACAACAGAAAGAACAAGGAAAGGGGAAGCAATGGCCTAATGGTATTACCGTTGGACTGTTAATCCAGAGATTATATCCAAGGGACCCAGGCTCAAATCCTGCCACGGCAGTTGGTGGAATTCAGAATCTAATGATGACCATGAATTGATTGTTGGAAAAGCTGACCTGATTTCCTAATGTCTTTTAGAGAAGGAAGCTGCCATCCTTACTTGGCCTGGCCTAGATGTGGCTCCAGACCCGTTGCAATGTGGTTGACTCTTAACTGCCATCTGGGCAATTAGAGATGGGCAATAAATGCTGCCTAGGCAGCAATGATCTCATCCCATGAATGAATGAAGAAAAACAAAATTGTGAACAGCGACTGAACATGAATGCAGATTTTTAAAAAACATGAATTCCACTGTAAATCTTCCAGATGTTAGGTAACAATGACCTGAATATTTCTTTCCTACAACTTGGAACACGCTTCATTCAACCAAGCTGAGGTTTCATTAAGACATTGTGGAGAATTTGACTCTCGAGTAACATTGTTTTCTCATGCATTACAATCATCAGCAGTAGTTCCAAACATAATAGCTTAGATAAGTTCCTTTTATAGAAGTAGAAAGAGATTGGTTAAATTAAGTAACATTATTGTTGAACTTAAAAGATGTCATTTTGACCAAAACTTGCAAACAATGTGTCAAGTCCCAAAGTGAGCAGCATGAAGAAAAATAAAATGGACCATAAAGTTGCCCATGGCAACTGTGCAAGGGCCTCTGGGTAGGCAATAAAGGACAAACCAAACCCTGAACAATGGATACAAAACAAATGATAATATTAGTCCTGCGTACAATCAACACACACTGCTACATTTAATTCCGTATAGTCACTGATGTTGAGGCAAATTCAAAAAGTCTCAGCTGAGACATTCCAATTACTTTTGGAACATACCATGTGGCACACCCTGAATATAAGGATGAATGTATGGACATGAGATCAGTAATTCAGAATGGTGAGATTGTGACATCTTAATTGTGAACTGGATATGTCGAAGGCCAGTAATTTCATCTCTGAAACTATGTTAAATCAGTTCTGTACATTTGTTGAATAGTGCCTACTTTCAATGGGAATCAATAATTTTAAAGAAACTTGTTTTTTTATAGGTATTTTTATTGAAAATTTAACATTTTTACAAGTTTACAAAATAAAAAAAACCCAAGCATAAACATTGATATACAATTAAATCTTAAATAAATAATAACCAAAATTTAACAAAAAAAACCGACAAAAAAAACTCAACTAACTACTAATCTAACCGACAACTAACCAGAGTGCAGAATTAAGTCTCTTACATTATTAAATTAAGAGAAACAAAAACCCAACGGATAACACAGAAATTGGGTACTGAGATACATGCTGGGAATGTATTAACATCATATGTAACAAAACCCGTATTCGTGTGGGATTCCTCTCCCAAGGGGCCACGGACCAGCCAGGTTTGCCATTTCAATTAAATAAAAGCCCTTGTTAGGACGGCCGAAATATATGTATTTATATAATTCAAGAAGGACTGCCATATTTTATGGAATAATTTGGTCTTTTGGTGCACCATATTTGTAAGGAAATCAAGGGGAATACATTCCATAACTAATCTGTGCCAAATTGAAAGTCCAGGGGGGCCCTCAGCCACCCAGTTTACCAAAATATTTTTCCTTGCATAGAAAGAGAGAATAGAAAATAATCTCTTCCCGTGCATATCCAGGGAGGGTGAGTTCGAAAAGCCCAAAAAGAGAGATACAAGTTCCACTCTAATTTCCGTTCCTAAGATTTCTGTCATAGCAGTTGCTACTTTAGTCCAATATCTACGGATCTTATGACAGGTCCATAGGCAATGTACAAAAGTGCCCACCTCTATTTTACATTTGGGACACATTGGAGATGTTCCTGCCTTAAATTTTGCCAATCGATCCGGTGCTATATGGGCCCTATGAAGTATCTTCAGCTGAATAGCCTGAGTTCTGTTAAGGATGGTGATTCTTCTGGCATTTTCCCAAAAGGGTCCATGTATAACTTCGGATCGCTGGAAAAGACCAAGGAATTTTTGGACTCTCTTAGATAAATTGTAAGAGATAATTGATGTTGGTTTGCTTTCCCCCCACTCCGGTTTACATCCCACCCTCCCTTTTTTTTAATATATTAATCATTTTTTTACCTTACTGTTTAATATTATCTTGGGGGGTGGGGAGAGGGATTTATTTATTTGTTCTCTACTTAACGATTTTCTCCACCTCCTTGTGTTTTTTATTTTATACATATATATAGGCTGGGGGGTCTAGTTAATGTTGGTGGGGGGAGGTGGTTACCTTATACTATTTTACCTGTCTCTAGGAGCGGGGTTGTTTTCCCTTGTTATTTTGTATTATTATATTTAATTATTACTTGTTGAGGTTGTAATTTCATAGTTATATATGTTTATACATGGTATTAACATTACCAAATATATCCAGGCGTTGGTGTAGGTTGGGGTGGGGCGAGTAGGGTGCTCACTGTTAACTCTAGTTCTGTAGTATATTTGAATTTTTTTCATCCTATTGAGGAGCGCCTGGGTCAAGGGTGGGGCACTGGTTTGGAGGGGATACAATAGACTTTTGGAAAGGAAGTGATACCCCCGGGAACAAGGGGGAAAATCTCCATTTAAATACGGTTTATATTTTTTTTATTTCGAAATAGTTTTTTATTTTACTGTTGTGAGTGTATTAGAGAGCCTTTATTTTTGTGAATTTTATATGCTCTTTGCTCGGGATGTTCAGGATAGGGTTTCCCCTCCCGAGGGGTCTCGGATTTGCCTGGACGATTATGGTTGATCAGTCGGTTAAGTGGTGCACCTGGAATGTCAAGGGGAGTAATTCACCAGTCAAAAGGAAGAAAATATTATCAAACCTCAAGAAAGAAAGGGTTGATAGAGCTCTCCTACAGGAGACACACTTATTGGATAAAGAACACTTGAAATGACGACAGGGTGGATTTGATCAGGCCTTTTTTTCTTCTTTTAGCTCAAAACGCAGGGGAGTTGTTATTCTTATTCGGAAGAATTTCCCTTTCAAAATCCTAAATCAGATAAAAGACGAATCTGGACGATATATTCTGATTAAAGCCCTTATAAATGGAGAGAAATATGGGATTTTGAATTTGTATTGCCCCTGGCACTTCATTTTAAATTCTTCTGCAGCTGGAGAGGGTGGGGGAGGGGTTCCTGCTTGCTGAGAGCTGCAGGCTCCCCTTTAGTCATTTTTACTGGAGATGAAATTGTTTAAATTCAATACTAAACAACTAATTACATTAAGTAAAAACTATTTTAAATGATTTGGTGAGTGTGGTGGGGGTGGGCGACCCACTTTGCCCAAGTCTTGGGAGGAGCACTGTAGACTCAGACTTGCTGGGTCGCTGCCATCTTGGATTCCCAAAGAAACCTGGTTTATAGATCTTCTAAGTTTAAACCCATTCTAGCTAAGTTATATCATTGCCCAAGGTGGTTACTGGGTAAAACATTTACATGCATGCTGTTATCAATGGAGTAGTGGATGAGTGGGAGATAATGCACTCCTCCAGCCTCAGTCAAACAAGAGGGCAGTGACAAGGAGTTCAGAACAACTGGAATATCCAGACCTGTCCTTGCTGGTGGTTTTTCCTTGCCACTCAAGCTGGTGTACAATGGAACACTCGCTATCAACAGGAACATGGTGGATCAAACCACTGGCTTCCTGAAGGTATCAAATCAAGTTCAAATGGAGTACATCTCAAAATCACTAGAGGTTTGCTGAATCTCTCAAATCTTGCTTCCAGGATGGCAGAGTTATCCTGGGAGAATGAATAGGAGGAGGCAGGTGGTGGTGGTTGGCATGGTTGTCCCTGGACAGATACCCAGGTTATTCAGTAATCTAATCACTGCCACGCAATAATTGTTCTACCATTCCCTAGCTATCAACCCAACTTTTATTTAACATCAAAATAAATCCGGAAATAGAAGCCACTAATAAACACAATCATTCCATGAGAACTTCATTGTGCACCAATTCCAATAATGTAGGAAAAGTTGATCTTTCTGTTACTGAATTCTCTGAGCACCTGTCTTATGTTTGCCTGTTGCCCTGTTACTATCATTCTCAATTATTTTTCTGTTCCTTTCTCATTCCATTAATCCCATTGACTCAATGCTCTTTTGGGCAAATTACACTCAGGCCCAGGTGTCCTCTAGTACCCCATCGATGTCTAACAAATGACACATATGTGCTATCCTGCAGCAGAATAGTATGGTTAACTTTGTATTTACCTGACTGTGCAACCTCTGAAACGGGCTTGTTTTGCACATGAGCCATGTGTCCAAGAGTGGAGAAGATGATAAATCCCGCAAACACACTCGTAGCACAATTAACAACACAGACAATGATGGTATCTTGGTAACAGTTGTTGTGAAATTTGTTGTAGGATGACAATGTGATTAAACTGCCCCAACCCACTGATGTCGAGTAGAAAATTTGTGTTGCAGCATCTTTCCAGACCTGATAAATAGAAGGGAGAATTCATCAGCGCTGAACGATTTCACTTGAACTCATTCAACTGAAAAACTACATTGACCACAAGAAGCATAGTGTGAGTTAGTCCAGCAGCTCAATGTGATCTGACTGAATTAAACTAGCTCTGATCAACACCATCTCACTTAATAGGAGGGCCATCATTTGATTTTCCTTTGACTACTTGCTGCCAACTTTAAGATTTTCCCTCCAAAATTGACTCATAGCAGAAATAAAACCCCACTGGACCAAAAATCTGATCTTCTGCAAAGACATTGCTATTTTCTGCACTGCAGTCTGTTAAGCAAAATGTAAACTGCACACATTGGGGTTAATTTGGATCACAAAAATGATTTAAATTAGATTTAAAATAGGTATGAATGTCAAACTAAGTGCACATTTGTAACAAACCATCTTATACTTAAATGGTGAGGCTCCAGATGCTCCTTGTTATTTATGTGTAAATTCCACAGCAATTTCTGACTGCACTCAGAGGTTCAGAGAAATATCTCTGATATGCACCACTCTGCTGTTATAAAAATGGTATCTCCTGACATTTACAAACTTGGCTCAGTGTGAAATTACCTATTACATGCGTAGAGTCACATTATTATTGTTGATGTGGAAGAAGGGTTTGGGGGGGAAGGGGGAGAAGATCAACTGAAAGGCAGGATCTTAGCTCTCAGCAGCTCCCCCAGGTCCTCCCATCTACATGAAGTAGAGTCCTTCAAAAAAGTGTTGATGCCTTTAGATGAATTCCCCCTTCTTGGAAGCCCGATAGGAATTCACAGGATTTTGATTTCGCTTTTCCTCATGATTGTCCCCTGGTCTCCACAAGTAGGTGCAGAACCAGGGAGGAGATGTTTCAATGGCCATTCATTGGCCACTTAAACACCATAAGTAATGGCAGAGCATCAAAATCCATCCATGAATCTTCTGCCACCACGATAGATGAGTGACAAGAAGCTACAAACTAATGCTTTCCCACCCAATTTCATGTCCCATTGCTCCCAAATTGTCATTTGGAAGGGCATAAAATTCTGCATTTTATTTCTGAACTACTCTAAGTTCACTCATTGAGAGTTACATTTCCTTCACTATCACAGTTCATGTGCTGTTAATTTTGCAATCAAACAATTTACTTGGTTAAGCAGATGCTCAGTTGCTTTCTCTCTGTAGTCACATCTCAGGTACAGATGATATTGTGACAATGCCATCTCCCACTTCTCAATAAACTCCAAATATCATTGGCATTAAACAGGTCAGGAATTGTCAAATGGATTACCACAGCTTTGCCGTTCTCAAGGGCAAGTAGAGATGGGCAATGAATGCTGGCCAGCCAGCAATGCCCATATCCCACCAATGTATATTGAACAAATATTGATGACATAGTCTCATAAGTGATTGTAACTGAAAATCTGATTACTGAATCAATCCATGATTTCAGAAAGAAAGAGGCACTGACAATAAACAATCCTTTGCATCCCACTGCCGATCTCATCCAGTTGTATCTAATCTCATCATCCTAGCCCTGAGCATTGATTCCCTCCTGCTCATACCAAGATGATTACAACAATAAACTAACTCATTACAATTCATCACAAAGTCTCAGCTAGCTTTTCGCAACATGTGCAAAATGATCTTTCCAAATACAAACAAAAGACTGAAAGGTACATTTCAATTCTAAATTTTAATACCTCAATCAGACAAAATAAAACAAGGAACCGTTAAATAAAACAAAGTGATTTTTGAAATTCAATTGATTCTGTTGTTGAGCTTACCTGAGCATCAGCCAGTTTGGAGAAGTCTGAATGGCTTCCGATGTAGAATTCAATTCCTTTAGAGGCTCCCTCCAGGGTAACCCCTTGGATCAGGAGTATCGTCACAACCACATACGGGATAATTGCAGTGAAATAAACAACCTGAGAATGGAGAATAAATTGGAAGATTTTCCTGTATTAGTGGTACAACATTTACTTTATTGGATCCAGCTGATTGTAAACTGATAGGAATATAAACAAAGAGTGAATCAGAAGACAGTTGGCTACATGATGGGGATATTTAACACTGAGCTACATGTTGGAAATAAGTTTAAATTCTACAATATTATTTTTAGTTTTATAATTAATCACATTCAGGGAAATGACAGATGTATTCAGGAGAATTGATGAGAACTTCACAAATATATGCAACACTTCATATTTCATGATTCTTTACTATTCTAATAATCCAGACAAATGGTAAATAAAACCCTGACCCTAATCTGCTCAGTCCCTTCCCCCAGTCCTGCCCAGCCTTCCGCAGCAATTGGAATTTCCCCCAGAGTCCCTGTGTCAGTGACTGAAACCCTTAGAATGAGGGACACATTCAGGAATTTGGGGGCATTGCTGGGGCTAGAAATTAGTTATGTTCAATTTCAGTTGTGGATATTACAATTTGTGACTGTTCTTCACACTTTTTTTCACACTTATTTCAGCCTCGTCATTTCTCTGATTGTTGTGTTGTTCAGAGCAGGACCCACACAGTTTGTGGCTGAACACTTGGCAGGTGATTGAGCAGCATGAGGTGTCATATCTGCTCCTCTTCAAGGCTGTATCCCCTCAAAGGGTAACCATGCTCTGTGGAAGCTACAAAGGATTACTACACACTAGTTCATTTTCTGTTCTCTATACCTTACAGGAACTGTTAACATCACCAAGGATATAAACTATGCACTTCACAACAGTCCATAAATTCTAGTTTTATTCTTACAGGGAATCTGTATTTTGTCAGTAGTTGTAACTGTCTTCATCACCAGTCACTTACCTTTCCTGAAGATTTGATTCCTTTCAAAAATGCTGCCCCAACCATCAGCCAGGCTAGAAGCAGACAGAGGGCTAAATGCCAGACAATCTCCCCAGTCTCATCCAATGAACTTGTACGGTGTAAAACTGCTTGACTGAGTTAAAAAAAGAGAAAATATTTTTCATAAGGGTACTGTTTATTACACATAGATACTATGTGCTCAATGCATCTGAGTATTTAGTGCAATATACAGGGCTTTTAAAAATATTCAGTTGTTACAGAATAAGTCCTACTTTTAAATAAGAGAATGGTTACTGAAGTTTGATGTCCTTTATGTTTTTCTCTTTCTACATCTTATTCAAACAGAATGTGGGTGCGTTTGCTATATTTGAATCTGCAACTGCATGAAAAAATTCGTGGCATGTCTTAATGGGCTCCATCTTATGCTCAAATTTACACTTGAAATGGAACAGTCAAATTAATCTCCTTAGCTAGAGTTCTAGTTGGGAAATCAGCCAGGGGTTCTCTACTCCTATATATCAAAGATCTACCTTCAGAAGTCAGTACACATGTTGAGATTCCTATGCTTTCATATACTGCAAAATGGGCATGATCAGCAACCTTGTAAATTTATTGACCATGTAAATGTAATGTTGAAGTATGGCACTTCTCAAGCACCCTGCAGGTAATGGCCACTGATCAGATAATCCCTCAATGTATGTTCCAAACAGACATTACAGGCCCTAAGGCAGGCCTGGAAGTGCCCAGTCCTCTTCAGGTCTGAAAGGGCAAGGTATCTCCAATGTTTGATCAAGAGTTGAAGTCAACTGTTTCACATTGTTACTATTTTTGTTACGAACATGATGCTGATATTAAACCAACAAGATGTTTTGCTTAGAACTAATAAATAATGTGGTATATTAATTTTAGTGCTGGTGTGATGCCATGTTTCAATGTTATATATCCTAAAGACTGATGGATCGTATCAATAATTCACTCAACTGTTCCCAAGAAAAACATTCTAACTGTACCAAGCCAGCCTGCAAATACAAATTCACGATACAGTGTTTAATATTAATTGAGATTCTAAAACTGAATTATGTTTACTGGATAATCCTGAGTGTTCAAATAATTACAAGGGAACAAAATAAACAGCCGTATATTGGTCTCTCAGATTGAAGATTCTGAAGTCTTTTGGGTTTGGGGAAAAATGCTGTTTATTTTCAAGTTGAGGCAGATTTGCAGAAATCTTGGCAAATGCTAGATGTGTAAAACGGTTGCTCCTAAAACAGAGAGGTAGTTTTAGGATCTAGAGTTTAGAAGAATGAAAGATTATCTCATTCAGACACACAAAATTCCTCACTGGACAATCCTGAAAAATGTGTTGCTGGAAAAGCGCAGCAGGTCAGGCAGCATCCAAGGAGCAGGAGAATCGACGTTTTGGGCATAAGCCCTTCTTCAGGAATCTGATTCCTGAAGAAGGGCTTATGCCCGAAACGTCGATTTTCCTGCTCCTTTGATGCTGACTGACCTGCTGCGCTTTTCCAGCAACACATTTTTCAGCTCTGATCTCCAACATCTGCAGTGCTCACTTTCTCACAGGACAATCCCACCATTTGTGGAGGAGGAGTTTGAAAACACATTCAATACTATGCACTTGGCTCGTTAATAAGAACCTGTGGTGTTGGAGGAAGGATAATAGCACAGGCAGAGGAATGACTAACTAATAGAAGACAGATTTGCGATAATGGGGGCATTTTCAGGATGGCCTATAACTAATGGAGTGCTGTAGTGCCGCGGCCACAATTATTTACAATATATTAATGACTTTGATGAGGAAAGTGAATGGACTATCGCCAAGTTTGTGGATGATATGAAAATAGATGGGAAGGCAAATGGTGAGGATGACACACAGAGACTGGAGGGATACAGGCAGAGTAAAAGAGTGGGCGATAAAACATGGCAGAATGAAAAGGGAAATCCCTGGCAATTACAAGCCAGGCAGTCTTACGTCTGTGGTCAGCAAGGTTTTGGAAAGAATTCTGAGGGGTAGGATTTATGACTATTTGGAAAAGCATAGTGTGATTAAAGGCAGTCAACATGGCTTTGGGAAGGGAAGGTTATGCCTCACAAATCTTATTGAGTTCTTTGAGGAGGTGACGTAGCAGGTCGATGAAGGTTGTTAGGAAGCATTATTAAGGTTAGGTTGTGTTCAGAAACTTTATTGTTAGGTAGTGCTCACGTAAGGTAGTATTAGCAAGTCTGGAAATTGTTAGCTTCACTAGACAACAGTAAGCCATTATGTTACACTAAGAACAGACTGAAACACTGATGGCATAATGAGGCCCCAGGGAGGGTGAACAGATAACAGGACATTGAAACCGTGTTAGATTGCACGTAGCTCATACTGAGGTAACTGAATGTTATCACTTTTGGGACCAATCCTATTAGAGTATACCGCTTCTTACCAAATAAGGATGTAGCACTGGGATGCGAGGGGCTAAAAGCTAGACAAAGAGAACAATAGATCAGAAGGCGCTTTCTCCAGTGAGCAGTAAACATCTCACTGTATTGTATACGTCTCTCTCTCAGTAAAAGCTTATATTTTGAATCAGATCCAGTGTTTCTCTCCTTCAAACGAACACCGGGGACGGTAGCTCCATCCTAATAAGGTCGAGAAATGGGTGTGGTGTATATGGACTTCAGCAAGGCATTTGAGAAGGTTCCCTATGGTAGATTCATTCATAAAGTTAGGAGGTATGGGTTACAGGGAGATTTGGTTGTCTGGATTCAGAATTGGCTGGCTGACAGAAGGCAGAGAATGGTTGTAGACGGAAAGCATTCTGCCTGGAGGTCAATGTTGAGTGGGGTCCCACAGAGCTCTGTTCTTGGACCTCTGTTCTTCGTAAATTTTATAAATGATTTGGATGAAGAGGTTGAGGGGTGGGTTAGTAAATTTGCAAATGACACAAAGGTTGGAAGTACTGTTGATAGTATCGAGGGCTACTGTAGGTTGCAACACCTCATAGACAGGATGCAGAGCTGGGCTGAGAAATGGTAGATGGAGTTCAATCTGGATAAATGCAAAGTGATGCATTTTAGAAGGGGAAGGTTGAACTTGAATGCTGAATATAGGATTAATGACAGGATTCTTGGCAGTGTGGAGGAACATAGGGATCTTAGTGTTCAAGTGTATAGATCCCTCAAAGTTGCCACCCAAGTGGATAAGGTTGTTAAGAAAGCATGTGGTGTTTTAGCTTTCATTAACAGGGGGAACGAGTTTAAGAGCCGCGAGGTTTTGTTGCAGTTCTACAAGTCCCTGGTGAGACCACACTTGGAATATTGTGTCCAGTTCTGGTCGCCCTATTATAGGAAAGATACAGAGGCTTAGGAGAGGGTGCAAAGAAGGTTTACCAAGATGCTGCTTGTCTTACAAAGAGAGGTTGACTAAGCTCGGATTTTTCTCGCTGCAGATTAGGAGGAAGAGAGGTGACCTGATTGAGGTATACAAGGTAATGAGAGGCATGGAGAAAGTGAGGACTGCAGATGCTGGAGATCAGAGCTGAAAATGTGTTGCTGGAAAAGCGCAGCAAACAGGCAGCATCCAAGGAGCAGGAGATTCGACGTTTCGAGCATGAGCCCTTCTTCAAGAATGAGGACAGTGTGCCAAGCTGGCTAAGATAAAAGGTAGGAAGGAGGGACTTGGGGGAGGGTTGTTGGAAATGCGATAGGTGGAAGGAGGTTAAGGTGAAGGTGATAAGGTGAGGGTGATAGGCCGGGTTGGGGGTGGGGGGTGGGGGCGGAGAGGTCAGGAAGAAGATTGCAGGTTAGGAAGGTGGTGCTGAGTTTGAGGGTTGGGACTGAGACAAGGTGGGGGGAGGGGAAATGAGGAAACTGGAGAAATCTGAGTTCATCCCTTGTGGTTGGAGGGTTCCTAGGCGGAAGATGAGGCGCTCTTCCTCCAGCCGCCGTGTTGTTATGGTCTGGCGATGCAGGAGTCCAAGGACCTGCATGTCCTTAGTGGAGTGGGAGGGGGAGTTGAAGTGTTGAGCCACGGGGTGGTTGGGTTGGTTGGTCCAGGTGTCCCAGAGGTGTTCTCTGAAACGTTCCGCAAGTAGGTGGCCTGTCACCCCAATATAGAGGAGGCCATATCCCTCATGAGAGGCATGGATAGAGTCAACAGCCAGAGAGATTTCCCCAGAGCAAGATTGACTGGCACAAGGGGTCATAGTTTTAAGATTTTAGGAGGAAGGTATAAAGGAGACGTCAGAGGTAGGTTCATTACGCAGAGAGTTGTGAATGCATGGAATGCATTGCCAGTTGTGGTAGTGGAAGCAGAGTCATTAGGGACATTTAAGTGACTGCTGGACATATACATGGATAACAGTGAGTTGAGGGGTGCGTAGGTTTGGTTATTTTATTTTACATTAGGATTAAACCTTGGCACAACATGGTAGGCAAAATGGCCTGTTCTATGCTGTACTTTCCTATGTTCTATGTAATTACACTTGCATTAAATTTAGGATAAAGCTACAATTATGATTTTCCAGTGTAGCACACTTGCATGCACTGGAAACTTTGTATATGAAGACACAGGGATCATCTTTGTAGTCAGAAAAACTGTGTATGAGCTCTGCCCCGATTCAAATGAACAGAATAGATGACAGCCATTAACTCGGACAATGCTCTGGCCAATCTATCAACCTCCTGGTTTAAATTTAAACAAAATCTGCCAGATAAATGTCAATTAGCTCTAATGGGCACATCCCTCAGTGTAACAACTCAACCAATCAGAGTTCACTTGTCAACCAATCGGAATGCACCTCTCATTCAGCATCTGTTATTTTCCACTAACAGAAAACAAATGTTGGAAATCTGAAACAAAAGCAAAAATTTCTGGAGAAACTCAGCAGGTCTGGCAGCATCTATGGGGAGAAAGCAAAGTCAATGATTCAGGTCCAGTTCTGAAGAAAGATTGCTGGACCCAAAACATTAACTCTGCTTTCTCTCTGCAGATGCTACCAAACCTGCTGAGTTTCTCCAACAATTTCTGGGTTTTTTTTTGTTCCTGTTATTTTCCCTTCACTTTAGTATTTCTTGCAAATTTTCAGAATGAATGGAAGACAGGAAGTTTTGACTTAATGTTTCTTTTGTCAGCATTAATCAAAGTCTGTCTTACTAAACAACAATGTACTTACTCCCAGTATTGCTCACACGGACCCTGGTGAGGAATGGAGATTTCTGATCCAATTAGGCAAGTGTTATTATACGTCTGCAGCCATGTTGTATTAATGACTTCAAAATATCCATCATCCAGAGTAAGATTGCATAATGGATCTAGAAAATGTTGAATGTGTTTTAGAACTTTACTGCTCCTTGTTGAACAATGCTGCCATTTCTAGTGGTACAATCAGGGTCTCTGGGCAACCCAACCCAACCTCATCCATTACATAAGGTGGAATCAGAGGCATAGACTGAAGTAGGAATATATAAAATGAAGAGCCTCTCTTCTTCCCAGTGTCCACTCATTGAATCCAGGGTAGGATGGTTTGAGGACAGCCTTTCTTGCCAGACGTAAATTGACTCCCTAAGAGATGTCTTAAATGGGTATGCTGGCTGCCATTGGCATTCTTATGTATGTGTTGAAGGGTGGGGGTGGGGAAGCGGCACAATATGTGGGTTCACTCTATCTGGTCTGTTGTTTCCTAGGAGGGTAGATTTTCAGGTGGGTGCCCAATAGAGGTATCCAATGACATTGAAGAAAATTGCATTGTTCAATTACTGGCTTCCATAAAGTGTTTGGTACTAGTGGTAGATGCAAGTGGCCCAAAAGCTCCCTTAACACACAAATAGGTACATCAACAGTGAAGGTTCCCACTTCATGAAGATGCATCCTATGACACTCAATAGCATATCCTGCATGTGAAAGAAATCACACAGGGACTGAGACACAATGTTTTTTGTTGAGCACCAGTCTGCAACAGCACAGAGAATCACTAAATTATTATAGCACAGAATGAGACGATGCAAACTGTTGTGAAAATCCAAATTAGAGTTTCACCTAGTTCCTCCACTCAGTAGCTCTGAACTCCTTCCTTTTCAAACAATGATCGATCTCCCATTTGAATGTCTTGAATAAAAGTAACCTCCACCACACTCTCAGGCAATACATATGCAATCCTAACTTCTTGCTGTGTGGATAAAAATTTCCATTGAGTCACCATTGGTTGCGAATGGTTTTAATTGGCCCTTCATTCTATCCAGACTGTACACGCTGGGTACATGTACTGAGCTCCCTCCTTGTATTCCACATCATTAGTTCACACTAATGACAGCATCATTTAGGGATTTTAAGAAAAGTGTCTCATACACCATGTTTGAAGCTGACAGAAATGTCAGCATTGTGGAGCACAAACAGAAGAGACAAATGAGTAAAGAACTTTCTACATGGGTGCCAAATGTGTCCCTTCAGATCCACTTGGTCTGTGCTAGCCATGTAATTGTTAATGTATTCAGACTCACTCAGGAAGGACCAGCCAATCACTGAGCTTTCAGACATCCCATCCCTCAAAGACGATACCCC
>NC_083411.1:62061098-62154320 GCF_020745735.1 Hemiscyllium ocellatum
ATCCATATCTTAGTGGGGCAAATGTTTGTCAAGGACCAATTAAGACTGCTGAATGTTGGATACAGATACAAAACTAAATCAGAAAACAGAAATGAGAAATTGGTATTTTTTCAGTTTAAATCAAAATAATGTGTAACAGCTCTATCTTACCACCAGCAAACTACGGAGAGATCAGCATCCAACACATCTCCACCTCAGCCAGAAGAGCCAAGTCCTTTCCCCAATCATCATCTCAATGTCCCTTGATGAATCTGTTTGTCCCTGTGAACAACAAGGAAGAAGAGAGACACCATCACTCACTCTTTCCTGTCTTTAGGGCAGCTTGTTACTGTTGAAGTTCATCTTGTACAGGGTGGCACTGATGAACAGGTTAACCCAGAGAAGGGATTGCTCCAGATTTCAAACAGGATAAGGAAATTGATTCTTGTCACCAACTGATTGATTTTTCTGTCTCCCATTTTGGGAACAAGGGTCCGTCCATCCAGCACAAATTGGAAACATAAGCTTTTCCTGGAATGAGTTTCTTCTTGGGCGATGAAGGTAACTTGGAATTTGAAACACAAACAGATCAATCAATGACCGTATTGATGGTGAGCAGGCTTGAGGGGCTGAATGGGTCTATTTCTGCTAAGGACTTGTAAAATATGAAAGTGAAGAGTTCATAACAAACCCTAAATATAGAAACATGTGAACAACAGCAAAAATAGCCTAATTTTCTCTAATCTTATACAAATCACTTGTTAGGGATACGATTAATACTGATAGAAACCAATGAAGGGTAAAGAGTGGGGTGTTTCCAATGTAAAGAACAGGGGTATAAGTGTAATAATTAAAACTTATAAAATACACCATTGAGTTAAAATGCAATAGAGATGACCACTTAGGTGATATGTTGCAACTGTAGCATGTGGGTGCTGCTGGATTCCTAAAGAAATCCAGTTATATTGGATCAGCTCAAACATTTGATATAGTACCACACATGAGGCTCCTTAATAACCTGAGAGCCCATTGTGCTGGTGTACAGTAAGACCATGGATAGTGAATTGGTGAGCTGATAGAAGATCGACAGCAGTATCTTGTCGGGATCTGGATGATGTGAGCTTGGCAAGGTTTATTCGAGAATTGGATGAGAACTGTAGCAATTCTGATGTCGGAAGACCATAGTTTTTTTTATTCTTTCAGTAAGCAATGAGCTGAATCTGTCACTCAGCAGTGATGAGTTCCTAATTAATGGGATTATTCCCTATTAAGCAGCAAGCTAATGTACAACACGCCTAACTAATATTCAGCTTCCTATCTTAAACTCACCTAACAAGCTCAACATTGAGAAACCTTGACCTGGAGTTTAGAGTGGGATCTCGTGAATTCAGCTTGTTACCTGCTCCAAATGACCTAAATATTAGGCACTGAGGTCTCAGAGAATACTCCAAGGATGCCAGCCACATACACTTTACATTCATGGTATTGGATCTGATATGTGCCAGTCTCTAATATCTTGCTGGCCATCTCAGAAAATTCTACACTTCAGTACTGCACCACAGTCTGCCCCAGTGAGACTATCATTGTAATGCCTCGGCCAGCACACACCCAAGAGCATGACCCAGGCTGCATCTCCAGGCTGTCACTTGCTGTCCCAATTCTCACTCATTCTGAGCTGGCCTGGATGCTCACAACACCTCTTCCTTGCCTTGCCTTTTGCCTTTGTGTGTTTGCTACCTCAGCAGGGATATTATTCCAGTCGCTCCTTGCCATTTAGTGCAGACACAAAGGAAGGAATCTTGTTGTGGTTGTCAACAGGACTCTGTCAAATCAAGGAGGTGGTAATGGGGTGCTGGCACAGTAAGTCATGTGGGCAGTCTCTTATACCAATTCCATGTGCTTAGACATGGGCAACCAGCTGTTCAGGGTGGTCAACATTAGTGTTTACTCCACGTAAGGGGTTAGGAACTGAATGAAGGTCAGCCCACCACCTGGCTTGAGTCTTTCTGCTCTACTGTGGGCTGCTTACTTCCTGAAATGAGACAGAGGCAGGTATTAATGGAGATGAAAGGACGTGTCCCAATTGTTACGTAGGTGCAGCTGGGAGGTATCCTGAGTGAACAAGCAGTGCAGAGGGACTGCAGGATTACGGTGTCTGGGATTGGGTAGGTGTGAGTGAGGGGAGGGGGACAGATTGCAAGCTGTAGTGAGATTGGTAGGCATGAGACTCAGTGAAAGTGGGTATAGCAAGAGAGTTACGGTGAGGGTGAGATAACAAACATGGTAGCACTTACTAGCAAAGTGGAGAAGATCATTGACTTCCTTCTTTCACTGCTGGGTATTCCTCCAGATGGCTGAGATTGCACTGATCCAGGTGGCAACCTCGGACCAGGTTGTCATGTCATGCCCTGATCTTACCAATCCAGGGTAAGAAGAAAATCCCACCTCAACACCACACTATGCAGTAGAAACATTTAGATCCCTACCCATCAGGCAGGACACTCCTTCCCCCTGCCTGCCTGCTATGTCTGGGATCAATATAAGGAACACTGTAGGGCTGTTCTAGACTGACAGTTTTTGTATGGATACTGAAGGGCTTTTAATGAAGTTGTAACCACAACATATGGAGCTGCAGTGTTGGCCTGGGTGGACAAGGTCAGAAGTCACATGGCACACCATTATAGTCCAAAGGTTTATTTGAAATCAAATGCTTCGGAGCACTGCCCCTTCGTCAGGTGAGTAAAGAGAAGCACACAGACACAGAGTTTATAATCAGAGAGATCAAAATATCATACAATGGTGTGAGTGGAGTGTTGACAGACTGAATAATAGGTCTCTGCAGGTGATCAAGAGTGTCAGATGGTGTGAATAAAGTGTCAACAGCTGAATAGCAGGAAGGGATATCTATAATCTGATTCATTAAGGAAGAGAGATAATTACAAAATATTAAAAATAAGGTAGTTCTGGAGACAAACCAAATGACTGGAATAACATGGTAGGTATAAGAGTCAACACGCCGAGGGTCTAACCAAAGTAACAAGTACTAATTGAAAACTGTACACATTAAATAAGGTAGAGAGATCATAATAAGTTATCAAGGTGATGGTGTCAAAACTGGACAGTAAGGAAGATCTTACAGGTACAGAACAGTGTAATGGGGTCACATGTAGTACGACTTGTAACCAAGATCGTGGTTGAGGCCATCTTCATGGCTACAGAACTCAGCTATTGGTTTCAGCTCAGTAATTCTGTGTTATTGTGGTCCTCAAGATACAAAACAACACAGAATTATTGTGAGGTAGCAGTGCTAACCACTGGGCCACTGTGCCACCCAAAGTGGGGACATTTTCAGGATGGCAACCTGTAACTGTATCACAGAGATTAGAGCTAGGGCCTCGATTATGACTGGAATGAAGAAAGTAAATATACAATCACCAAGTTTCCAGATCACAAAAATAAGTGGGAGGGCATTTGGTGAGGATGACACAAAGATTCTATTGAGAGATACAACAGGTTATGTGAAAGAACAAAAACTAGTTAGGTAGAATATAAAGTGGAAAAATGTGAGTAATACACTTTGGCGGGAGGAATAGAGGAGTTGAATATTATTTGACTGAAAAGACTGCAGAAAGCTGCAGCACAGAAGGATTTGGGGTTCCTTGTGCATAAATCTGAAAAGCCTGGCCTTTAAATTTTATGGGTATGAGGGAAGGAAAATGGATAGTTGGCCTTTATTTCAAAGCAAACAGAATACAAAAATAGGTAAGCTTTGTTATAAATGTTCAAGGCACTAGTGAGACCATGGCTGGAATATTCGGAACAGTTTCTATTCCTCCATGGGATGAGGATGCCACTGGCTCAGTAGAATTTATCGTCCATCCTAGAGAGCAGTTAAGAGTCAACCATACTGCTATGTGTCCAGAGTCACATGTTGTCCAGACCAGGTAAGGATAGCAGTTTCTTTCCCTGAGGGACATTAGCAAACCAGAGGGGTTTTTTTCAATCATTGACATTGATTCAAGGTCATAATTGGACTCTTAATTCTAGATTTTTATTGAATTCAATAAAACGGGGCAGCACAGTGATTCAGTGGTGAGCAATGTTGCCTCACAGCACCACGGACCTGGGTTCAAATCCAGTCTCAGGTGGCTGTCTGTGTGGATTTTGCACATTCTCTCCATGTCTGTATGGGTTTCCTCCAGGTGCTCCAAGTTTCCTCCCACAGTCCAAAGTTATGCAGCTTGGTTGGACTGGCCGTGCTAATTTCCTCTATAATGTCCACGGATGTGCAGGCTAGGCTGGTTAGGCATGGGAAATGCATGATTACGGGGATAGGGTAGGGGTCTGGGTCTGGGTAGGATGCTCATCAAAGAGTTGGTGTGCACTCGTTGGGCCAAATGGCCCGCTTCCACATTGCAGAGATTTTATGATTCAAATTGCACCATTTGCCATGATGGGATTCGAGCCTGGATCCCTAAGGCAGTACCTGGGTTAACAATCCAGCGATCATATCATCAGCATCATCTCCCCCTCAAAAAAAAATATTGGCTTTGGAGGCAGTCCAAAGAAGGTTCATGAGATTAATTTCGGATATGGAGAGATTTTCTTTTCAGGAGTGTTCGAGTAGTTTGGGCTTGAGCTCTTTTGAATTTCGTGGGATAAGAGGCGATCTATTTTGAAAAGTATATGATTGTTAACGATTGTGCTTGATCAGATATAGGAATAGAGGCTGTTTTCACTTATGCTAGAGTCTGGGACCAGAAGGCATCTCCTGAGAACCAAGAGATTACATATTTAAGACAGAGATGAGGAAGACTTTTTGCTCTTAGAGTGCAGTGGTATTCTTTTTACCACAGAGTGCTGTTGAGGCTAGGTATATAAGTCTATTCATGTAAGATAGATTGTAAATCAGTAAAGGAATCAAACATTGTGGGGAAATGGTAGGAAAGTGGAGTGAAGGATAGTCAAATCAGCCATGACCTCATTGAATGGTGGCGCAAAATCAGTGGGGTGAATGGCCTACTTCAACTCCTCTGTCTTATGGTCTCATTGTCTTAAGTACTTATATTGCTATAAAACTCATACTAACACAGTCTGGGCTCTGTGCTGCCTCACTACATACAACAAACACACAGTAACTGCAAGCTGGCTGCTAATATTATCACTGCTACTGAAGGTCAGTCAGGAACCTTTGTACATCACATATTTGTGAAGCAATCTAACAGCAGAAAGATAAACTCCCTATGTGATCTTGGATTTGTGCAATAATACAAGTATCAGCAATTAACAAGACAATGACTGTAGTAAAATTGGCTGAAATCCAGCAAAAACAAGTGGATCCTGAGTGAAGGATGCAAAAAATGATGTTGTGTGTTTCATGCTGGTTTCTGGAACCAATTAGGTTTCATTGTCAGGAAGAGCGAGTGAATTCTGATACACGTCTGCCAGCATCTGATTCATTTGGTCTGATTTTATTAAAGAATCCTTAATTTTCACAAAGTACTTTAAATTTAATATGTTTATTTGTTTCGGTCTCTTTTATGATTGACTGACCATAGATCCAGCTGAGACCGATGAGTTGCAGGAGAGCTGTTATAACGAGAATCCAGTCCGTAACGTAATGATCCATTAAATTTAGCCAGTAAATTCCAGCCTAAAATTAAATGGAAAATTCAAAAATGTTACACAGGAAAATGATCGTACTCTTACTTTCAAATTCAGACTTTGATGAGATTTGAAAAATGTATACATGTAAGTGCTTATAATAAAAGCACAATTCTAACTAAAGCAAATTCAGAAGTCACAATGTCAGGTTATATTCCAACAGATTTTTTGAAATCACAAGCTTCTTCATCAGATGATGAAGGAGCAGTGCTCTGAAAGCTTCTGATTTCAAATAAACCTGTTGGATTATAGCCTGACATCGTATGACTTCTGAAATTGTCCACTCCAGTCCAACATTGTCACTTCCACATCATAACTAAAGCAAAATACTACAGATGCTGGAAATCTGAAACAAACACAGAAATTCCTGGAAAAAATCAGCAGGTCTGGCAGTATCTGTGGAGAAAGAAACTAACATATTGATTCCAGTCTGGTACAACTCATCTTCAGAACTGTTCCAACACAATTCTAACTCGATGCTCAATATTCCCTCATTCATTTGTGTGTGGGATTCAATTATGTTGCTGTTCCCTCTTCTCCATTCTCACCTGAAAGTCATTTTTGAAATGGGGAGATCAGAATTTACCTGCAGTGTTCCAAATGTGATCTCACGTGATCAAATAAGTGAAGAGGTTACCTCAGAGTCCAATTGGACCTTGATCAGCTGGGCCAATGGGCTGAGGAGTGACAGATGGGGTTTAATTTAGATAAATGTGAGGTGCTGCATTTTCGAAAAGTAAGTTAGGGCAGAATTTATACACTTAATGTTAAGGTCCTGGGGAGCGTTGTTGAACAAAGAGACCTTGGGGCGCAGTTTCATGCAGAAGGTGGTGTGTGTATGGAAGTTTTGGAGGCTGGTATAATTACAACATTTAAAAGGCTTTTGGATGGATATATAAATAGGAATACTCTAGAGTGATATGGGCCCAATGCTGGCAAATAAGACTACATTAATTTAGGATATCTGATACCATGGATGAAGGATCTGTTTCTGTGCTGTACATCTCTGACTTTATGACCCTATGGGCGGCATGGTGGCTCAGTAGTTAGCACTACTGCCTCACAGCGCCAGAGACCCAGGTTCAATTCCCGCCTCAGGCAACTGTCTGTGTGGAGTTTGCACATTCTCCCTGTGTCTGCGTGAGCACTCTCCGGGTGTTCTGGTTTCCTCCCACACTCCAAAAATGTGCAGGTTAGGTGAGTTGGCCATGCTAAATTGTCTGTAGTGTTAGGTGTAGGGGAATGGGTCTGGGTGGGTTGCTCTTCGGAGGGTTGGTGTGGACTTGTTGGGCCCGAAGGGCCTGTTTCCACATTGTAAGTAATCTAATCTAATCTAAATACATCCTAGATTTAGACATCATGACCCCTCATGTACATCTTAACTCTTTGCCTCCAGTTTTAACTGCCTGGGAACATTGCATTAATGGGATTTGTGAAATTACCAACTCTCCCCACTCAGTATCTGAACTACATGCCCATTCAACACAAATATCTGAATAAGGGAACATGGCTCAGGAGTAGGCCATCCTGTCACTGGGGCTTACTCCACCATTTAATAAGGTTAAAATCACACACCAGGTTATGATCCAACAGGTTTATTTGGAAGCACTAGCTTTCTGACCGCCGCTCCTTCATCAGGTGGTTATGGAGTATAAGATCGTATGACATAGAATTCAAAGCAAACTTTTGAAAGCTAGTGCTTCCAAAAGAACCTGTTGGACTATAACCTGGTGATATGTGATTTTCAACTTTGTACATCCTAGTCCAACACTGGCACCTCCACATAATTTAATAAGGTTACCGCTGTTATGAATTGCTTTGAATATATTTGCGTCCTTCTTTCCATAATACAAGCAATACTGTATACAGACTCTCACATTATGGAACCATCAGTGCACTGTATAACTGAAGCTTAACATCTCTACTTTTGTATCCACTCAGCCTTGCAGCAAATGATAAAGTTATATTAGCTTTCCCAAATATATAGGTGAGGACTGCAAATGCTGGAGATCAAAGTTGAAGAGTGCGGTGCTGGAAAAACACAGCCAGTCAGGCAGCATCTGAGGAGCAGGAGAGTTGATGTTTTGGGCATAAGCCCTTCATCAGGAATGAGGCTTGTGGGCCAAGGGGGCTGAGAGATAAATGGGAGAGGGATGAGGCTGGGGGGGAGGATAGCTGAGAATGCACTAGGTAATATATCTCCCTCCCCACCCCTATCCATGGTCCATAAAGACCATTCCTTCTGCAACTCCCTTGTTCAGTCCATGCCCCCACCAACCCACCCTCCTATCCTGGCACCTTCCCCTGCCACCAAAAGAATTGCAAAACTCCACCCACGCCTCCCCACTTACCTCCGTCCAAGGCCCCAAAGGAGCCTTCCACATCTGTCAGAGATTTATCTGCACTTCCACACACATCATCTACTATGTCTGTTGCTCCCAATGTGGTCTCCTCTACATCGGGGAGACAGAACTCCAGTTTGCAGAACGTTTCAGAGGGCATCTCCAGGACACACGCTCAAACAATCCCATTGCCCCATTGCCGAACACTTTAACTCCCCATTCACTAAGGACATGCAAGGCCTGGGCCTCCTCCACCGCCAAACCCTAACCACCCGATGCCTGGAGGAAGAATGCCTCATCTTCCACATTGGGACCCTCCAACCACATAGGATCAATGTGGATTTCACCAGTTTCCTCATTTTCCCTCCCCCCACCTTATCCCGGATGCAACTTTCCAACTGGACACCACCCTCTTGACCTGTCCTACCTGTCCATCTTCCTTCCCACCTATCTACTCCATCCTCCTCTCTGACCTATCGCCTTCACCCCCAACTTCATCTACCTATCGCATTCTCAGCTACCTTACCCCCAGCCCACTCCTTCTCTCATTTATCTGTCAGCCCTCTTGGGCCACCAGCCTCACTCCTGATGAAGGTCTCATACCCAAAACATTGATTTTCCTGCTCGTTGGATTCTGCCTGATCTGCTGTGCTTTTCCAGCAGCACACTCTTCGTTTTTCCTAAATATATTGGAGGGTTGTTTTTCAGACTGGAGGCCTGTGACCAGTGGAGTGCCACAAGGATTGCTGCTGGGTCCTCTACTTTTTGTCATTTATATAAATGATTTGGATGTGAGCGTAAGAGGTACAGTTAGTAAATTTGCAGATGACACCAAAATTGGAGGTGTAGTGGACAGCGAAGAAGGTTACCTCAGATTACAACAGGATCTTGATCAGATGGGCCAATGGGCTGAGAAGTGACAGATGGAGTTTAATTCAGATAAATGCGAGGTGCTGCATTTTGGGAAAGCAAATCTTAGGACTTATATGCTTAATGGTAAGGGCGGAGGGAGTGTTACTGAACAAAGAGACCTTGGAGTGGAATCGCTGGTAGATAGGATCGTGAAGAAGGCATTTGGTATGCTTTCCTTTATTGGTTAGAGTATTGAGTACAGGAGTTAGAAGGTCATGATGCGGCTGTACAGGACATTGGTTAGACCACTGTTGAAATATTGTGTGCAATTCTAGTCTCCTTCCTATTGGAAAGATTAGATTAGATTATTTACAGTGTGGAAACAAGCCCTTCGGCCCAACAAGTCCACACCGATCCGCCGAAGCGCAACCCACTCAGACCCATTCCCCTACATTTACCCCTTCATCTAACACTATGGGCAATTTAACTTGGCCAATTCACCTAACTTGCACATTTTTGGATTGTGGGGGGAAACCGGCGCACCCGGAGGAAACCCACACAGACACGGGGAGAATGTGCAAACTCCACACAGAGAGTCACCTGAGGCGGGAATTGAACCCGGGTCTCTGGCGCTGTGAGGCAGCAGTGCTAACCACTGTGCCATCGTTGTGAAATATGAAAGGGTTCAGAAAAGATTTACAAGGATGTTGCCAGGGTTGGAGGATTTGAGCTATAGGGAGAGGTTGAACAGGCTGGGGCTGTTTTCCTTGGCACGTCGGAGGCTGAGGGGTGATCTTATAGAGGTGTACAAAATTATGCGGGGCATAGATAGGATAAATAGACAAAGTTCCCTGGGGTCAGGGAGTCCAGAACTGGAGGGCCTAGGTTTAGGGTGAGAGGGGAAAGATATAATAGAGACCTAAGGGGCAACTTTTTTCCACACAGAGGGTAGTACGTGTATGGAATGAGCTACCAGAGGAAGTGGTGGAGGCTGGTACAATTGCAACATTCAGAAGGCAATTGGATGGGTATATGAAAGGAAGGGTTTGGAGGGATATGGGCTGGGTGCTGGCAGGTTGGACTAGATTGGTTTGGGATATCTGGTCAGCATGGACAGATTGGACTAAAGGGTCTGTTTCCATGCTATACATCTCTATGACTCTATATGCTGCATCTGCACAGTAACTTTTGATTGTCACGCATCCTTCTGTCTCTCAGAGTTCTGCAATCTCTAATCATTTTGATATGATGTTTTATTTTTTATTCTTCCTGCTAAAAGGGAAACACTTCATGTTTTCCTACATTATACTCCATTTGCTACATCTTTGCCCACCGACTTAAACCATCTTTCTCTTTTTATAGCCCCCTTATGTCTTCCTTGAAAATTACTTTCCAATTTTATGTCATCAGCAACTTTGGTAACTGTGTCTTCTACTGCTTCATCTATGTCATTGATGTAAATTGTAAATCATTCAAATGCCAGAATTGACCCTGAGGCACGCCACTTGTTACATCATGAGAACCTGAAAAAAAAACACATTTGTGCTGACTCTCTGTTTACTATTAGCCAGCTAATTTTCTGTCCATGTCAATATGCTAACCCCTGTACCATGAGCTCCTATGTTCTACAATAAATATTAATGTGACACTTTATCAAATGCCTCTGGAAATATAAGAAAAAGTACATCCACCATTTCCCCACTATCCAAACACTCATATTATTTTTGAAATAATTCTAACAAATTGGTGAAATATGTTCTCTCCCTTCACAAGACGTACTGGCTCTATTTGACTACTTCAAAACCTACATTGTCATGCCACAAATTCCTTAATAATAATTGCTAACATTTTACTTATGATAGATAGTAAGTTAACTGCTCTGTATTTCTTTCTTTTTGAATAAAAGATTTATATTTTCTAACCCAGTCATAGAGTCAAAAGGTGTGGTGCTGGAAAAAGCACAGCTGGTCAGGCAGCATCCAAGGAGCAGGAGACAATAGACAATAGGTGCAGGAGTAGGCCATTCAGCCCTTCGAGCCTGCCTTCATTCCTAATCAGTATCCGCTTCCTGCCTTATCTCCATAACCCTTGATTCCACTATCTTTGAGAGCTCTATCCAACTCTTTCTTAAATGAATCCAGAGACTGGGCCTCCACTGCCCTCTTGGGTAGAGCATTCCACACAGCCACCACTCTCTGGGTGAAGAAGTTTCTCCTCATCTCTGTCCTAAATGGTCTACCCCGTATTTTTAAGCTGTGTCCTCTGGTTCGGCACTCACCCATCAGCGGAAACATGTTTCCTGCTGCCAGAGTGTCCAATCCTTTCATAATCTTATACGTCTCAATCATATCCCCTCTCAGTCTTCTAAACTCAAGTATATACAAGCCCAGTCGCTTCAGTCTTTCAGTGTAAGGTAATCCCTCCATTCCAGGAATTGACCTTGTGAACCTACGCTGCACTCCCTCAATAGCCAGAATGTCTTTCCTCAAATTTGGCGACCAGAACTGCACACAGTACTCCAGGTGTGGTCTCACCAGGGCCCTGTACAGCTGCAGAAGCACCTCTTTGCTTCTGTACTCAATCCCTCTTGTTATGAAGGCCAGCATGCTATTAGCTTTCTTCACTACCTGCTGTACCTGCATGCTTGCCTTCATTGACTGGTGTACAAGAACACCCAGATCTCTCTGTACTGCCCCTTTACCTAAATTAATTCCATTGAGGTAGTAATCTGCCTTCCTGTTCTTGCCACCATACATTTATCCACATTAAACTGCATCTGCCATGCATCTGCCCACTCACCTAACTTGTCCAGGTCACCCTGTAATCTCCTAACATCCTCATCACATTTCACCCTGCCACCCAGCTTTGTATCATCAGCAAACTTGCTAATGTTATCGCTGATGCCATCTTCTATATCATTAACATATATTGTAAAAAGCTGCGGTCCCACACGGATCCTTGCGGTACCCCACTGGTCACTGCCTGCCATTCCGAAATGGAGCCGTTTATCACTACCCTTTGTTTCCTATCAGCCAACCAATTTTCAATCCAATCTAGTACTTTGCTCCCAATACCATGCGCCCTAAGTTTACTCACTAACCTCCTCTGTGGAACTTTATCAAAAGCTTTCTGAAAGTCCAGGTACATTACATCTACTGGATCTCCCTTATCCATCTTCAGAGTTACATCCTCAAAAAACTCCAGAAGATTAGTCAAGCACGATTTCCCCTTCATAAATCCATGCTGACTCTGTCCTATCCTGTTACTACTATCCAGATGTGCCGTAATCTCATCCTTTATAATAGACTCCAGCATCTTTCCCACCACTGAGGTCAGACTAACTGGTCTATAATTTCCTGCTTTCTCTCTCCCACCTTTCTTAAAAAGTGGTATAACATTAGCCAGTCTCCAATCCTCAGGTACCGATCCCGAATCTATCGAATTCTGGAAAATAATCACCAACGCATCCACGATTTCCCGAGCCACCTCCTTCAGTACCCTGGGATGTAGACCATCAGGCCCCGGGACTTATCAACCTTCAGACCTAACAGTCTCTCCAACACCAAATCCTGGCAAATACAGATTCCCTTAAGTTCAGGTCCTTCGGTCACTGCTACCTCAGGGTCTTCCCCAGTCTTGTGTCTTCCCCAGTGAACACAGATCTGAAGTACCCATTTAATTCTTCTGCCATTTCTTTGTTCCCTGTAATATATTCCCCTGTTTCTGTCTTCAAGGGCCCAATTTTAGTCCTAACCATTTTTTTGCCTTGCACATACTTGAAAAAGCTTTTACTATCCTCCTTTATATTATTGGCCAGTTTACCTTCGTATCTCATTTTTCCTCTGCGTATTTCCTTCTTAGTAATCCTCTGTTGTTCTTTAAAAGCTTCCCAGTCCTCTGTTTTCCCACTTATCTTTGCTATGTTATACTTTTTCTCTTTTAACTTTATATGTTTCTTAACTTCCCTCGTCAGCCACGGCCACCCATGCCTCCTCCTGGGATCTTTCTTCCTTTTAGGAATGAACTGATCCTGCAACTTCTGCATTATACACAGAAATATCTGCCATTGTTCCACCACGGTCATCCCTGCTAAGGTATTGCACCATTGAACTTTGGCCAGCTCTTCCCTCATAGCTCCATAGTTCCCTTTATTCAACAGAAGTACTGTCACTTCCGACTGTACCCTCTCCCTTTCAAATTGCAGATTGAAACTTAATGTATTATGGTCACTACTTCCCAATGGCTCCTTCACTTCGAGGTCTCTGACCAATTCTGGTTAATTACACAATACTAGATCCAGAATTGCCTTCTCCCTGGTCGGCTCCAGCACCAGCTGCTCTAAGAATCCATCTCTGAAGCACTCCATAAAGTCTCTTTCTTGAGGTCCAATACCATCCTGATTCTCCCAGTCTACCTGCATGTTAACATTCCCCATAACAACTGTAGTAACATCTTTACCACAGGTCAATTTCAGCTCCTGATTCAACTTACATCCGACATCCAGACTACTGTTTGGGGGCCTGTAGATGACTCCCAAGAGGGTCGTTTTACCCTTAGTATTTCGCAGCTCTATCCACACTGACTCTACATCCCCTGACTCTAGGTCCCCCGCGCAAGGGACTGAATATCGTCCCTTTCCAACAAGGCCACTCCACCCTCTCTGCCCGTCAGTCTGTCCTTACGATAGCACGTGTAGCCTTGAATATTCATTTCCCAGGCCCTGTCCACTTGAAGCCACGTCTCAGTTATCCCCACAATATCGTATCTGCCAATTTCCAAAAGAGCCTCAAGCTCATCCATCTTATTTCTAATGCTTCGTGCGTTCATATACAGCATTTTTAATTTGTTACTGCTCTCACCCTTCCCATCAACCCCTATTCCACTCAACCTTACAGCATGATCCCTTTTTGAATTTTCTGCCTCATTGATACAGTTGTCTTTCTTGACTTCTCTTGTTCTAACTTTTCCTTCAACTTCCTTTTTGTACATCCAGTTTGTCCCCTCCCCCCCCCCCCCCCCCGCCGCTACTTAGTTTAAATGTAGCGGTGTTGCAGTAGAAAACCTGCCTGCCAGAATGCTGATCCCTAACCTGTTAAGGTGCAAACCGTCTCTCTTGTAGAATTTATGTTTGCCACAAAATGTACCCCAGTGATTCAAGAACTTAAATCCTTGCTTCCTGCACCAGTTCCCCAACCACACATTCAAGTCCATTATCTCCTTGTTTCTGGCCTCACCAGCCCGAGGAACTGGAAGCAAACCAGAGATAACCACCTTGGACGTCCTGCTTTTCAGCCTTCTTCCTCGTTCTCCAAAGTCCCGCTGTAGTATGTGCCTCCTCTTCTTCCCGACATCATTTGTGCCGACATGTACCACCACCTCTGGCTCTTCACCCTCGTCCTTGAGGATTTCCTGCACTCTGTCCGCGATGTCTTTCACCCTGGCACCAGGAAGACAACACACCATCTTTAAATCCCGTCTGCTGCCACAAAAACCCCGGTCAGTTCCTCTCACGATGGAGTCCCCTATTACCACGGCTCTATGCGATGTCCGACTCTTCCGCTCTGCCTCTGCGCCAACTTTTGATTGACAGACCTGGCCGCCTCGCGGACTGGCAGTGTCATCAGTCTCCACTGTTTCCAACAGCTTCAACTTGTTCCTGACAGGTACTTCTCCCGGGGTCTCTTGCACCTGTCTCCTCTCTGCCTTCCTCATCGTCTGCTCTCTTCTGCTCTCTTCTGGCATGATTGGTGTAATAACCTCGCTGAAGGTCTTGTCCAGAAAGATCTCATTCCCTTGGATGAGCCTAAGGTCCTCGAGTTCTTTCATCAGCGCTGCAATATGCTCGGTCAATAGCTGAATGTGCACACACTTTCCGCACATGTACGAGTCAGACACACCAGAGTCGTTGACCTCCCACATCAAGCACATAGCGCACTGAACCAGCTGGGCAGTCATGTCTTCACCCTCTTCAACTGTGGCGTAATCACTTCACTCAACCTCCTTTTCAAAGACTCCTGAGCTGAAGCCTCACTCTTCGATTAAAAACTTCCTTAGACCCTTGTTTTGTAGCAAGCCTGTGGACTCTTAATTTAGGTTCTTAACACACCCACTCTAATAGCAAATCACTTACCTTCCCGACCGACTTTGCGCTCCGCCTGAACTTCCGCCCAGCTCCCGCCGCTCTCTGCTGCGAAAAGAGAGAGTTGACGTTTTGAGCACAAGCTCTTCATTTCTGATTAAGGGCTTAAGCTCAAAACATCGACTCTACTGCTCCTCAGATGCTGTCTGACCAGCCGTGCTTTTCCAGCGCCACACTTTTTGACTCTAATCTCCAGCATCTGAAGTCCTCACTTTCTCATGTCGGCCCGACCAAGTAATAATTGAAGTTTCCTTCCGTAAAGGACATTAGTGAACCAAAGGGGTGTTTCTAACAATCAACAATGGATTCATTTGAATTCATTAGACTCTTAATTCCAGAGTCTATTGAATTCAAATTATACCATCTGCCGTGGCAGGATTCAAACCTGGATTCCCAAAACATTCCCTGGATCTCTGGATTAACAGTCTACCGATAATACCAGTAGGCCATTGTCTCCCCTAAGGCTAGGCTAAGCTAAGCATGTTTGCAGACAGTGAGGGAGAAAATTCTGATGCCGATGATCATGACATGATGCTGAGTTGCAGCATCTAACATCAAGGCAACTGAGTTACCAGTCAAGAGCAACTGAAAATAACACACTTCTCTTCAAATCGGTATACAATCACCAGGTCAGAATGAGTTGTCAAACCTCCAAAACGATTTATTGATGGTTGGATTATCAATCTTCTTAATTCACATTTTTATTGTTTGTTGGTAACCTCAGTCAATGCAGAAGTTGAACCTGTGTTGTTGGTGCCACCTCCCCCCCCCCCACCCCCCCCCATTGTAAATCAGCCATCCAGGAGAAAGTGAGGACTACAGATACTGGAAATCAGAGTCAAAACGTGTGGTGCTGGAATCATCTTCCTGTTAAAGAGCTTATGGTCGAAACATCAACTCTCCTGCTCCTCAGATGCTGCCTGACCGGCTGTGCTTTTCCAGCATCACTCTCTTTAAAACCAACCATCCAGCCAACTGAGCCAAAAGAAAACAGTGTGGTGGTGGTGGATAAGCAGGAATATCATAGGGGATAGTGGAGGAGCTGATCATCACAGGAGGAGACTGAAGAGAAACAGAAGGAACATCGGTGAAAAGGGAGAAGGCTAGGAGAGGTGGGGAGGATATATAATGTAGAGGAGGAGGGTAGAGTGTGAACAAATCAAAGGAAACATTAACGGCCGCATCTTTCTCTTAACTGGCTCATACAGAGGGCTAGCAGAGAATGTGCACTATAATGGGAAGGGTTCAAGATCTCTTCCTGCACAACGCAATTATACCCAACAGAAACAGAAATTGAAGAATATGATTGCACAAGGCCTCATTTGAAGGCTTGGCAATGAAGGGAAGCTTTTGCTACAGATTAAAAGTGAATGAACAATTCCGTGTCTCAAACATAATTTCTCTCAGAGAGAAGCACTTGGGTGCACCAACAGTGACAATGGTGCTGGAGCTGGTGGGAAGCAGAGAGTATTCCACATACAGCCATGCAGGAGCATTCACAGGTACATGTATCTGGAAGTTAAGGGCATAGGGATCAGGCTGTTCTGCCACCTGCGGAATTCTAAAAGCAAAGGAATGTGGATGCTGGAAATCTGAAACAAGAACAAAATTTGCCAGAGAAACTCAGCAGGTCAGACAGCTTCTGTGGAGAGAAAGCAGAGTCAACATTTCAGGACCAGTGATCCTTCTTCAGAACTCATTGTTGCTAGGAAAAGATGGGATATACACTGAAGACAGGGATTGGGAGAACGGAGTGAACAACAGGTGGAGATGGAGCCCACACAAAGAGAGAACACTTGTTGGGCAGACAAAGGAATGGATACTGTTGAGCCTGGGCGAAAGAAAAGTTGCTTATGGGGACCATTAGTGAGTGAAAATGGGTTAGCTGCGATGAAAGGAGCCCAAGGTCATCTGGAAACTCTGGTCAGCATCCCATTTCCATTTGGGGTCCCTGCAGTTGTCAGGACTCGATATCAAGTTCAATATTTTTCGGGCCTGAGCACCTTCATCCATGTCATCCCTCCCACTGGGCCTGACCTTGTCAAAACAGTGTTGGGGCATACATAATGGTAAATTCATTGCTTTTGGATCCAATATTCTATCATAATAACAATCTAACTGTTTGAACATAGGACAGAAAACATTTCTTCTGGTATGCACTATCACAAATTTCCATATGTACCAGTTTAGTAAATGATTCATTGTAGGAACAAAACATTGAAAATGATTTGACATAAACCACTTTGATATTTGTTACAATCTGGGCTACTTCAGACACAATGAGAGGTGTACCAACGCCAAATTAGACAATGGCTGTTTGGCTGCACTTACAAAAAATTACATAAGAAAACATCATCAATATCAATCCAGATGAATATTGGTCAACAGTAAGAAAAAAGACAATGAATGATTCACAACTGAGGGCATTTTGGAAAGTTATTATCAAAGTCCGGCCTGATGGGATACAAAACGTGCCAGATGTGCTCCAAGGGATTTAGCCAGACAAGGATGAGCCAGGGACCCTCAAGAGGCATGCTTTTCAAACATAAACAGATGCTTGTAGCTGAAGCTCTTTAGTAAACTCTATTGCCTCATTATACCAGGGGCATATGGGCATAGGGTGAAAAAGGCCCCTGTACAGCTCACTGTGTATTGCTCAGTTCACAACAGAAAAATCGAGAAGACTGTGAGGGTGTATCAGGCATGTCAAAGTCAGCCACCACATCAACAGAAAAAAAATTTCTCTACCCTCACAAGATTCCAATATATCTTTGGTTGAAGCTTGTAACAGATTTACTTACCATCCACGGTGACAATTTTCTCCAAGTCACTGAGTAATATTCCAATTTTCCAACCACCAGACATTGGAAGGATTACTCAACTACACCCATGGTAATCACCATAAGTATAAAGTGCATTGTGTACCTGGAGAAAATATCTGAAATTGGATCATACTGCACTGATAAATATTTTATGGACCTAGGATACCTTGGATGTGTACTACATGGGGTCTAAATCATGTGACAGCCTCACCACATTATCCCAGACCCAATATTTTTGCTGAATGAAATGGTTCATACTATTCAGCCATCCGTCATGAAATGAGCAACTGGACACCATCTCCATATTGCCATGTCACACTTCATAACAATACGTCTAGGTATGGGCTTTCTATTACCAGCAACAATCACATTAAAAAGCAAGTCAGGACACATTTGCCAAGTCATGAACAGTCCAATTTCCTGTAAATATGGGATAAACATCTTGAACATTCAGGCAGAATAAAAACAACACTCATTTGACATCTGGGTGTGGAATTATCTAGTTTGTGAGAGTGGTAAAAGGTTTGAATCATACATTCCATCCAGGGAACATGGTCACCCACAGAAGTACTCAGAAAGTGCAGTGAGCCTTAAACCCAAGGAGTCACAATATCTAATGGAACAATGAGAAAGAGGAATAGAAAATAATTTGGGGAATTGTACAACATTCTAACATTGAGCATTCTGACTGTGCACAGAACACCACCAGAGGTAAACTCAGGGAATGAAAATGTTGAACGCAACCATGAAAATAATCTCCTCTTTAACAAAAGGAAAGTCACCAAAATATCAGTGAGCCAAGAACAGTCAGTTGATAAATCTAGATCACAGGACAGAAAGAAGATCATGAGATCTGGAAGGATTATTAAATTATTGATTCATTGTACAACCACTTAAAGTCTTAAACAGTTCAATTCTTAAACTCCTAAGCACAGTGACCTATTTTTGGAGTGATAGTTCTCACAACCAGTCTGAGATATATTTATTTTCATTCATGTATGTTATAGGAATATAGTAATATCATTTTAAGAAGAACATGCTGATGAGCATATAACCTTGATATAATACATGTCACTGACAGCTATAGACTTGTTCAGTGTGCAGTACATATTGCGAAGGGAGAGCAGCTATGCTTCCCTGTAACAACTAACCGCGATAACGAATGTGTCTGCTGAGCAATTTTATGACATAATAAACTGAACCGTGGTCCTGTTTCCCAGTCCTATTGTAAGAGTGGATTATCTGAGAATAAACTCAGAATCACAGCAAGATATCAATATGACATGATCACTGCACAACATTAAACAACTGCAAAAAGAAAGGACCAGAACACTAATGCCTTCTTTATTTTTTCATCCTGTGAATTTGATCACCTTTTACAGTTACTGAGTACATGTGAAAACAGCTGATATCACTGAAATACAACCTACCTGTGTCACACATAGAAGGCCAAGCAGATAAAATAACGAACAAACACCAGCTGTCAGAAGAAGGCGCTTTGATTGGACCAATGTAGGGAACTGGTCTTGCAGGGCTGTCATAACTGTTTCTAATGGAAGAAAATGTCAAATGAAGACATTAATTAATAACTTGCACAATGACAGGACAAAACACCACTGGACACACCAAAGCCCTGGAGTAAAAGGTTTCTGCATCCATTTTTCTGGCTCTGAGATATGTATTTTTCCCCCAGTTGTATTTTTCCTGTTGCTCTGATGCAGAGGAAAACTGCATCATCGTTATCCTCAAATATCACGTAGGGTGTTTCAACATGAGTGAGTTTCAACATGAGTGAGTTTCAACATGAGTGAATAAGTTTGCTGACCATCCTGCTCCCTAAATCCCCATCTCTTGAACAGCAAGATCTGTCTCAACGAAAAGATAAATTCTAGGCATGAGAGCAAAGAAAAGATATAGAACATTAACATCTGAGATTGAAAATCACCACAATAGCTATTGGGCAGAGGAACATAGAAATTAGGAGCGAGTGGACAATTCAGCCCTTCAAACCCACTCTACCATTTGTCACATTCATGGCTGTTCTTATTGTGGTCGCAATTCCTGCCTGTTTCCCACAGCCCTTTGTCCCATTTTTCATCAAAACATATCTATTTCTTTCTTGAATTTGTTGATTGATTCTGCCTCTTCTGCACTCTGGGGCAGTGAGATCCACAGATTCACAACCCTGTCAGAGAAATAGTTTCTCCTCACCCCAGTTTTGAACCTACTTCCTCTCAGGCTATATCTATGACCTCTTGTTCAAGACTGTCCGACAAGGAGGAATATCTGTTCCACATCTACCTTATCAATCCCCTTGAGCATTTTATGTGTGTCAATCAGATCATCCCTCATTCTTCTGATCTCCAGCGAGTACAAGTCCAAGGTATTCAATTGTTCCTCATATGACAGCCCTTTCATCCCTTGAATCAACCTGGAGAACCTCCTCGGAACTGCTTTTAATGCCACCACATCCTTCCTCAAGTAAAGAAACCAGAACTGGATACAATACTCCAAGTATGGTCTCAACATCATCTCATACAATTGTGACAACATTACTTTTATAAACCAGTTCTTTTGCAATAAATGCCAAGATTCCACTTGCCTTTCTTATTATATGCAGCCCCTACATACCCACTTTCTGTGATTCATACACAAGGACACCCAGATCCCTCTACACTGAGGCACTTTGAATCTGCTTCTGATTTAATTAATAATTTGCTCTTTCATTATTCTTGCCAAAATATGTAACCTCGCACCTATCCACGTTAAATTCCATCTGCCAGATTCTAGTTCATTCTCTAGCTGTGAATTTTGTTTTGTTACATTCTGTCCCTCCTGGCAGCTCATTGATATAGATTGTCAACAGTTGATGTCAGAGGATTGAACCCTGTGCTACCCCAATAGTTACAGTTCGCCAGAAGGACCCATTTATCCCGCCCCTCTGCTTTCTGTCAGTCAACTAATCCTCTATCCGAACCAATACTCTACCCCAAACACCCTCCGGTCTAACCTTTTGTATCAGTCTTAATGCAGCACCTTATCAATGTCTTCTGGAGGTCTAGATATAACACATCCACTGTGTCCCCATTATCCAACTTGATAGTTACATCCTCAGAAATTCCAACAATTTTGTCAAGTTCAACTTGTCCTGTATGAAACCATGCTGCCACTGGGGAATTGAGCTTTGTTGTTCCAAGTGGTCAGTTCTCTCCCTTATTATTGACTCCAGCAACTTCCTCACGACCGAGGTCAAACTAATTGATCTACAATTTTCCATGATTTGCCTATTTCTTTTTTCAAATACAGGCTTCACATTAAAGTGTTTCCAAATCACTGGCACCTTTCCAGAATCGAGGAAATTTTGGAATGTAGTAACTAATATATCCACTATCTCTGCTGCCTTAGGGTGCAGGCCATCAGGTCCTGGGGACTAATCTGCCTTTAATCCCATCAGTTTACTTAATACCTTTTCCCTAGTAATTTCACCAAGTTCCTCTATAGTAACTGCAGATTTTGGGAAGAAATTATAATCTTCCACTGCAAAAAGACACAAAATACTGGTTTAGTGCCTCTGCCATTTCTGAGTTTCCCATAATTACCTCACCATTTCCACCCTCTAAAGGGCCACCATTTACTTTCACTACTCTCTTCCTTTTTATATACTTATAGAAGCTTTTGGTGTCAGAGCTTATGGTTTTTGCTAGTTTCCTTTTATTGATCTCCTGATTCTCCAGAGTGTCTCAAACATTTGCAGTATGATATGCCCTAGTTTTTGTCTTTATGTTATCCTCGACCTCCTTGGTAAGCCATGGATTATCTTTTACCTTTCTATAATTCCTTTTCCTCTCAGGAATATACTTTAATTGACAGATATTTAGTAACTCATTGAGCATTTGCCACCATTTTTCAAATGTCCTGCTCCTTTAATATTTTTCCTCAGTCCCCCAGGGCCAACTGCTTTCTCAGGCCTGTATAATGACTTTTGGCCAACATTAAAACTCCTGTATATGACTCTGTCTTCACTCTTGCCATCTGAATTTGAAACTATAGAAGGTTGTGATCACACCTTCCAAGATGATCCTTAACTACATGATCATTTACCAATCCTTCCTCATTACACAATACCAAATGTGAAGCAGCCAGTTGGTTCCATGACACGTTGCCATAAGAAAGAATCCCTCAGACACTCTATGAATCTTCCTTCAATACTACCCTTGCCAAGTTGATGAATCCAATCAATATCTATGTACAAATCACCCATAATTTCTGTTGTGGCTGGCTCATAAGCCCTCATTACTGCCTCATTTATACTAAGCCCTACTTTGGAAGTACTGTTTGAGAATCTGTAAATTATTCCTACATAGGGGTTTCTTCCCTTGCCTTTTATTTCCACCCATATTGATTCAACATCTTAGTTCGTATATCTTTTCTTAATGCACCTTGATATCTCCCTTAACCAATAAAACAGCTCCACCTCCTATTCCTACTTGCCTATCCCTTTGGAATACTCATTACCCTAGGACATTTCACTCCCAGTACTGATCTTCCTGCAACCACATTTCAATAGTATTCACCAGGTGGTGTGACTGGTCTCTATTTGTGTTGTCAGCTCATCAACTTAACTCTGAATGCTGCATGCTTTCGCTAATAAGTTCTACTGGTTTGTCTTTCTCTTTTAATATTTGCTCATACACTCTCCGTTCTTACTTACTAATAACACTGACCCTCATCTCTCTCATTTACTCCAACTCACATTTTGATCTTCTATGATGCCTTCCCTCACCATCGCTGTTAGTGCAAATTGTATTGTGAAATCATTTGGATGCCGATGCAACTTTTCCCCAATTTTTATTTTGATGCAGGTGCTAATCATTTAAGACAAATAGCTGCATTCTTCTTTCAGACAATAAGGGAACAATTGCTACAAAGAAATGTTGTGCGTTTGTCCACTAACATCACCAACAGCACTTTTTTGCCCAACACTGTCATAATTTCTTCAAAAGAAATGATTTTTTTTTAAGTGATGCAATGCCATTTTTACCTAAACCTGCAAACTGTGTGTCAACTCCCAGAGTGAGCAGCATGAAGAAAATGAAACAGACCATAATGGTGCCCACGGTAACTGTGCAAGGGCCTCTGGGTAGGCAATGAAGACCAAACCGAAACCTGAACAGTGAATAGAATTGAAATGACACAATGAATGTTGCTATTAACTTGTTGTTGACATTCATTTCATTTAATTTATTACAGTTGCCAATATTAGCCAACATTTGCAAAACTATTCATGTCACCAAAGTTGTGCGGATATGTGTTTACAATAAAAAACATTAGTTATTATATATTTGTAATACTAATCACTTTCAATTCAGAAATTATAATATTTAGAAGCAGTGAACACTGAGTTCAGAGTGACATTTGCAATCTAAGCAAAAAAGAATCTCTCTAATATATTGGTGAAACTGGCATTTTAAAACAGGGAATAATGTTGGAGAGTAGGGAATGGGGAGAAATAATTGAACGGATAATTTAGAGTGTTTCTTAAATGGTTGGGGATTGTAAAGTGTAGTTGTACAAAGAGACCTCAGTCTCCTTGGTGCTAAGTCACTGAGGGTTACCATGTGTGTGCAGCAAGCTATTAGGAAGCCTCATGGAATGTCATCCTTTATTGCAAGAGGATTTGAGTACAGGGATAGTGAAGTCTTGTTTCAGTTGTATAGCAGCTTGGTTAGGCCACACCTGGAAACTGTGCACAGTTTGGTCATTTTTTTCTCAGGAAAGATGTCATTGCATAGAGGGAGTGCAACAAATGTTCAGCAGACTTGCTCCTGGAATGGTAGAACTGTCCGATGAAGAAAGATTGGGAAAACTGGGCCTTACTCTCTAGAGTTTCATAGAATGAGAGGCAATTGCATTGAAATTTACAACGTAGTTAAAGAGAACAACAGAGTAGCTGCAGGTAAGATATTTCCTCTGTCTGCAGAATCTAAAACCAGCGGCCATAATTTAAAACTAAGGGGGATGCCACTGAGGGCCAAGCTGACAAGAAATTAGTTTATTCAGAGTGTTGTGAAACATTGGAATTGTCCAGCACAGAGGGCTGTGGAGGTCAAGATTTGAGTAGATTTAAGATTGAGATTATTATATTTCTGATTCTCAGTGGTGTACAAGGTCAGAGAATGGAATGAGTAAAAAACATCGAAATGTTTGATCCTTCATTATTACATGGAGTAGTGAGGCAAACTACTCAGACTGAGTGGCCTACCCCTGTTCCTATGTTCCTGCCTCCATTCAGGCTGTCAAACCACTCAGTGCTCAGACTATTGGAGTAATCAGAATGTGTGAACTGTGTTTTATTGTAACTTTACCTGGTCATTAATTACTTATCACAGCATCATCAACCGATACAAGTGGCTTAGCACAGAACATTTCCATGTTTCTTGCTCTTCATATTAAACATTTTTTAAAACGTACCACTGTCAAATTGAATATTTGAGCACACAATATGATCAGTAACTAATCGTCAATAAATAAAAACTGTCTCTGATTCACCTAAAAGCACAATATTATGGAATTCATTCAAAATTTTCTTCTTAAATATAAAATGTGGCTCATATGAAATGTAATTCTAAGGTAAATAGCAAATCTTACAGCGGATTATAATGTTAACTGAGTGCTTTTGAAATTTACTATTCTGTGATTATTTCAAAAGCTCACTTTTAAGAGCTAGGGTTCAACCCTGGGCATACCATTGCATTATTCAGCTCCAATCCCTGTCCAGTATAAACCAAACATCATGGCAATGTGTCTTCAGAGCCTGGCTATCAGTTTGGATCTGAGGATTGATTATTGTGTCTGGACACTGGAATCACTGGAATGTTGGGTTGAATCACTTCAGAGAGAACATTAAAGCTGTCTGACCCTTGACAATTTTAACAGCTCTAGTTTACCTGACTGGGCAACCTCTGAAACGGGCTTATCTTGTATGTGAGCCATGTGTCCCAGGATGGAGAAGATGACAAATCCAGCAAACACACTCGTAGCACAATTAACAACACAGACAATGATGGTATCTCTGTAGCAGTTATTGTGGAACTTGTTGTAAGACGACAATGCTACTAAAGTGCCCCAACCCACTGAGATAGAAAAGAAAATTTGAGTCGCAGCATCTTTCCAGACCTGGTAAATACAAAATAGAATAGATGTCTGGAGGGAAATGAAACACAAACATGTACAACAGATAAACGACATTAATTGTGAAGATAATGAGAACTCGTGTGGTTAATCCATGGTGAACTGAGCAAAGTAGCTCCCTCTGGTCAACAGTAACTCTTCTTAAACAGAACAGTCATCACTACAGTCGATTATTTACAGTTAAATTTCCTCTGGGATATCTGACACAGGTCTTTCTGGTATAATGAACGTTTCATTAACACAAATTACCTGTACCGTGATTGACGATTGGGGACGCTTTTCTAAAGTGCAAAATTCAAAAAGTATGTTGGCTAGAACATGATTACATTGGCAACACTGTAAGTGCTCCTTGTATTGCGTGATTCTTGCATAGCGCAGGGTCACACGGAACGTGACTATTGCACTATCGAAGACGTGACTGTATACACTTTCACCAGCCATGGTTTTCAGTGACTGACTCACTTGCAGTATTGTACTGACCATAGTTAATTCCATTCTTTTCGTGAAAGTAACAACAAAGAACACCTTTTACCATAAATAATAATCACTTTCATATTGTAATAATATCACAGTAGCTTAATATCAACAGGAACCAGTAAAATTACACTGTAATTTCTAGGATTATGTAAACAATGGTTAAATGATTTAAATGGAAATCAAAATCCAATTCCTGTCAGAAAAATTAAGCAATAAATAGTGTTCACCATTGTCTATTCACAAAGACTGCTGTATCTTTGGACTGAATACAAAATTCCAGCCATCATTATCCAGTATGCATGAGGACACTGTCAGCTTCACAAATGTGGTATTGCCTAGTCTGCCTATTTGCATTCACTGGGCTCCATGATGTTTCTGTCCTTATGCTGTTGACTGAATCACCTCGGAGATTTGTTTCAAGAAACATGACATTGAAATAGCCTTTTAATGACGTGCCAAGCATTTACTTACTGCCAGTCACAATTTCTGGCACTTAAACTACCTACTGGAAGAATGGAATCACAGCTTGGAAGTCACCCACTCAAACTTACACTTCCTTTTCTGTCTCAGTCCTTGCACTGTTATATTCCAAGTACGATAATCTGACTGGTTCAAGATATAATCAGTTGCTTTCCAATGTTCACTCCAATGTAGATTTCAGATATAGACAATGTTCTTTCATTTCCATCTCCCACTTCCAGGTACTTGCAGAACCAAATATCATTGACATAGAATGGCTAAGGACAAGGCTCATCAAGAGTGGCTCTTTCTATTGCCCTGATACAGCAAAATGTGGGTCAGTATTTGCTTTGTAGGTCAATGAGGTATTTCACCTGAAACTCCTAAATCATTTCCAAGATTTCAGAAAGGAGGAGGCATGAAGGAAGAATTCTATTGCATCCCAATCCCTATCATAATTCCTCATCAATTTCGATCCTCTCGTCCATCATAGCTGATGCCCTGACCTTCTTTCCTGTTAATGGCAGGATGATATAGACCTTAAACTGACTCTTTGAATTCATCACAAGCTTTGTTAAAAATTTCCAAGAATTGAATTAAGGACTCAAAAGCAATACATTGATTTTAAATCAATGATGAAAGTGAGGACTGCAGATGCTGCAGATCAGAGCTGAAAATGTGTTGCTGGAAAAGTGCAGCAGGTCAGGCAGCATCCAACGAGCAGGAGAATCGACGATTCGGGCATGAGCCCTTCTTCAGGAACGTCAATTCTCCTGCTCCTTGGATGCTGCCTGACCTGCTGCGCTTTTTCAGCAACACATTTTCAGTTTAAATCAATGATGACAAGCTAACAAAGTACATGTGCTGAGGCACGAATCGATTCAACTAAAAATACTAATGAGACTCAATCATTCATATTGCTGTATTTACCTCAGCATCAGCCAGTCTGGAGAAGTCTGACTGGCTTCCGATGTAGAATTCAATTCCTTTAGAAGCTCCCTCCAGGGTAACCCCTTGGATCAGGAGTATGGTCAGGACCACGTAAGGGAATGTCGCAGTGAAATAAACCACCTGAGCATGGAGAGCACCTTGTTAGATTTTCCTGTATTACTGGTACAAAAAAAGTAAATAAAATCTTGAAGCAGTACAAGGCCATGTGGCCCCACCATGCAATAAGATTCTGCCTGATCACCCTGACACTTGCCCTCTCCAGAACCTTTGACTCTCTTGTACATCAACAATTTGTCAAACTCTGCCTTGAATATATTCAATGGACTGACCTCTACTGCTTTCGGAGGAAGAGTATTTGAAAGATTAAAAATTCCACTTCATCTCTACCTCATTTGGAGAACCTTATTTTGTAACTGTGCTCCCTGTTCGAGATTCTCTGAGAAGGTCAAGCTTTCTAAGACCATTCGAAATCTTTGAAGATCATTTCTCGGTCTCCTAAATTCCTGTGAGTACAGGCTCAAACTTATATTTTCAAAAGAATTAATACAAAGATGTTCCCTGAACTTTCTCCAATACAAATATACCCCCTAACTAAGGAGACCAAAACAGTAGCTGCTGTACCTTTGTAGCAAGTTTTGCCTACTTTTATACATCATTCACCTTGGAATAAAGACAATATTATCCAACCCAATGGCAAATTAAATGGATTCTCATCAATGCATCGAAGGGAACAGATGACAAACTGAAGAGGAATAGTAACATGGAGGATGTACACAAGGATTGCGTTTTCATCTAGTTCACAGGGTTTGCATGTTGAGACTTTGTTTTGTGATACCTTGTTAAATGTGCTTATTTAAACACTGCTAAACCTATAGACATGAGGATCTAAAATTTGAATTTAGGCAACAAAATATGAAGATTTTTATTACAACAAAGTGGTTTCTCGATTTAAAAGAATACTATAAAATGGCCTGTGAATCATACTGCTGAACATACTGTTGATTTGCAGAATTAACTTGCAGTTGAAAGATGAGGGCAATAGAGTTTTCATAAGATAAACACTGATACATTAATTGACCATTTGAACAAACGTTGAACTAATACATGGCATGACAATTTACGTAAATTAGATATCCTTCTTAAAGGAAATACCATTGGATTAGCCTGTCTTCAATCATATCACCATATTACAATTGATTGGACATTTTTTTGTAGTTAAGAATCCTTTCCCAGAAAATATCATTAGATTAATTCGCTGTAAATCATATGTGATTGGTCTTTCTTGTAATTAAGACTGTACTATTTCTTTAAAAACATGTAAATAATATGTAATTTTCAAATGTAATTGCGCAACTTTTCCCCAGAACACAGAAGCTTCAATCTCTGTGTTGCTGGATAGAATTGCATCAAGGTACCTTAACTGAATCAACTAATGACCCTTGTTTTTTGAATAGACCGCATTTGTCGATTCCTTTGACCGATCGGGAACCCTTCTTAAGGGGACACAGGTCTTCAGACATAATAACAGAAATTACACGATGAAAAGAATCAGTTAAAGGTAATTCTTAGGTGAAAATGTGTTGCTGGTTAAAGCACAGCAGGTCAGGCAGCATCCAAGGAACAGGAAATTCGACGTTTCGGGCCAGAGCCCTTCATCAGGAATGAGGAGAGTGTGCCAGGCAGGCTAAGATGAAAGGTAGGGAGGAGGGACTTGTGGGAGGAGCGATGGAGATGTGATAGGTGGAAGGAGGTCAAGGTGAGGGTGATAGGCCGGAGTGGGGTGGGGGCGGAGAGGTCAGGAAGAAGATTGCAGCTTAGGAGGGCAGTGCTGAGTTCGAGGGAATCGACTGAGACAAGGTGGGGGGAGGGGAAATGAAGAAACTGGAGAACTCTGAGTTTATTCCTTGTGGTTGGAGGGTTCCCAGGCGGAAGATGAGGCGCTCTTCCTCCAACCGTCGTGTTGTTATGTTCTGGCGATGGAGGAGTCCAAGGACCTGCATGTCCTCGGTGGAGTGGAGGGAGAGTTAAAGTGTTGAGCCACTGGTTGGGTTGGTTGGTCCGGGCGTCCCAGAGGTGTTCCCTGAAGTGTTCCGCAAGTAGGCGGCCCATCTCTCCAATATAGACCAGGCCACATCGGGTGCAGTGGATGCAATAGATGATGTGTGTGGAGGTGCAGGTGAATTTGTGGCGGATATAGAAGGATCCCTTGGGGCCTTGGAGAGAAGTAAGGGAGGAGGTGTGGCGCAAGTTTTGCACTTCCTGCGGTTGCAGGGGAAGGTGCTGGGAGTGGAGGTTGGGTTGGTGGGAGGTGTGGACCTGACGAGGGAGTCACAATGGGAGTGGTCTTTGCGGAACGCTGATAGGGATGGGGAGGGAAATATATCCCTGGTGGTGGGGTCCGTTTGGAGGTGGCGGAAATGACGGCGGATGATACGCTGTATACGGAGGTTGGTGGGGTGGTAGTTGAGAACCAGCGGGGTTCTGTCTTGGTGGCGGTTGGAGGGGCGGGGCTCAAGGGCAGAGGAGCGGGAAGTGGAGGAGGTGCGGTGTAGGGCATCGTCGATCACGTCCGGGGGGAATCTACGGTCCTTGAAGAAGGAGGCCATCTGGGCTGTATGGTATTGGAACTGGTCCTCCTGGGAGCAGATGCGGCGGAGATGAAGGAATTGGGAATATGGGATAGCGTTTTTACAGGGGGCAGGGTGGGAGAAGGTGTAGTCCAGGTAGCTGTGGGAATCAGTCAGTTTTTAGTAGATGTCTGTGTTGAGTCGGTTGCCGAGATAGAAATGGAAAGGTCTAGGAAGTCTGAGACAGTCCAGGTGAATTTGAGGTCGGGATGGAAAGTGTTGGTAAAGTTGATGAACTGTTCAACCTCCTCGTGGGAGCATGAGGCAGCGCCGATACAGTCATCGATGTAGCGGAGGAAAAGGTGGTGGGTGGTGCCAGTGTAGTTGCGGAAGATGGACTGTTCCACATATCCTACGAAGGAACAGGCATAGCTGGGGCCCATGCGGGTGCCCATGGCAACTCCTTTAGTTTGGAGGAAGTGGGAGGATTGGAAAGAGAAGTTATTCAGGGTGAGGACCAGTTCAGTCAGTCGAAGGAGGGTGTCAGTGGAAGGTTACTGGTTGGTGCGGCGGGAAAGGAAGAAGCGGAGGCCTTTGAGTCCTTCGTGATGGGCGATGGAGGTGTACAGGGACTGGATGTCCATCGTGAAGATAAGGATCGTGAAGATAAGATTTCTCCAGTTTCCTCATTTCCCCTCCCCCCACCTTGTCTCAGTCGATTCCCTCGAACTCAGCACCGCCCTCCTAACCTGCAATCTTCTTCCTGACCTCTCCGCCCCACCCCACTCCGGCCTATCACCCTCACCTTGATCTCCTTCCACCTATCACATCTCCATCGCCCCAAGTCCCTCCTCCCTACCTTTTATCTTAGCCTGCCTGGCACACTCTCCTCATTCCTGATGAAGGGCTCTGGCCTGAAACGTCGAATTTCCTGTTCCTTGGATGCTGCCTGACCTGCTGTGCTTTAACCAGCAACACATTTTCAGCTCTGATCTCCAGCATCTGCAAACCTCACTTTTTACTCAAAGGTAATTCTTACCCAAGAAGCTCACCTCCTCACTGGGTAGGTACATAAAAGACACAGCAAGTTGTTCCTGACGTCAAATTGGACCTTATGAGATTTCTCACCTGATTCTGCATTAAATCTCACCTTAGCAAAGGCTGCTCATGTCACTAACAGATTCCACCCACAGCTGTTACAACATATTCCTTCAACATTAATAACTACTAAAGGCACATTACACTGGAATGTTACATGTTGTGATTCTTCTAACAGCCTTAAAATTACATTTGCTCTTTGGTTTGGAACCTATCCAACAATACAACGGGGATGAAGGTCAGAGCTTTGTTACTAAACCTCTGTTGTCCACCAACCTATCACAGAATCTTCCTTTTATTCACCGAACCATATTCCCCATGTCCATTGTCTTAAGAAACCTCTTAAACTGCTATTTATTTCTCTCGGTCAGATGAAAGTCCATGGAAGTGAAAGATTAGCTCGGTTTGTCTTGTCAGGTGCTTCACAAGCTGTTGAGCATTACCAGCATTTTATTGTTTTTACCTAATGATTGTTCCTCAGGTCTCAGTCCCATCCTCATGTCCAGACAAATCTCATTTCACTCTAATAAAATCCTGATCCTATCATGTTCAATCCTTCCCCATCACCGACACCACTCCCCACCCCCACCCCCCCCCCCCCCAACCCCCAATCCTTCCTCAGCCTTCCACAGCAATTGGAAATTCACCCAGAATTCCAGTGTCAGTGAGTGAACCCTAAGAATGAGGGACACATCGCAGGGGTTTGGGGAAGTTGCTGTTCTTTCCCTCAGGAGAACGTTCTTCAGATCTCCCTCAGGCCTGAAGTGTTGATGAATTATGAATCTCCCATTTCCCATAGAGACACTGTTAACATCACCTGGGAGATAAACCAGACACTTCACAAATTATTTATCGTTTCTAGCTTTACAGTTACTTTGTCACGAGTTTTAACTCTATTTATCACCAATCATTTACCTTTCCTGAAGATTTGATTCCCTTTGATAATGCTGCCCCAACAAATAGCCAGGCAAGAAGCAGACAGAGGGCTAAATACCAGATTACCTCCCCAGGCTCATCCATTGAACTGGAACGGCGTAAAACTGCTTTACTACAGAAAATAAGAACAAAAACATGTAGTAAGTTAGGACACTCTTCATTACACACAGATGTTTTTAGACATAGTGCATCAATGTATTTAACAAACAGAGTTGTGTAATATCTAAATTAATTTTTGATTTATAGAAGCTTTGATTCTTGCACTCAGAAATAAATTTGAAGTTTGAAATTCTGTATGACATTTTTTTCCTCGTGTGTATTGATATTTTTCAATGTAAAGCTTTGTTCAAACAAGTTGATGAGATTCCCTGCAGCTGAAAATGTGTTGCTGGTTAAAGCACAGCAGGTCAGGCAGCATCCATGGAACAGGATGCTGCCTGACCTGCTGTGCTTTAACCAGCAACACATTTTCTGCTGTGATCTCCAGCATCTGCAGACCTCACTTTTTACTCGGAGATTCCCTGCAGAGCTGTTTCTGACAATGTTTCACTGACTGCTTCACAATGCACTGTGAAACCTATCTGGTTTAGTCACTATGTCTTCCAATGAATTCAGCTCCTTCATCTTCCTACACATGGTATCTACCTCCAGACAGTTAATCTAAATCCAGTCCCAGGACTGTGTGTTAAAATAATAACTTATTACAATTAAAAGCAGAGAAATGAACATCAGTCACACATGATTCTAACCATTTCATGTTTAAGAATTCTGGTCATGAATATTATCCTTGAAGAGCAAGAAAACAAAGAAAAGTGTTTTGCTTTATAAATATTGTCAAAGTTACAATGCTTAGAAACCAGAGGATTATTAAATAGTAAAAGTTTCCTTTCCATGATGCCATTTTGTAACAAGTGTGCAATGTAAATAATACCTCAATCAAAATGAAACGACTTCTCTCTCATTAAACACATATAAACAAACTAACCAACCCAAGAGGAGTTACTGGCCCAACTGTGTAGGTTAGTGGTGCAGCTATCTGCAGAAAGGTACTTACTCCCAGTATTGCTCACTCGGGCCCTGGTGAGGATTGGAGATTTCTGATCCATTTGGACAAGATCCATTGTTTTCCTGCAGCTGTGTTATATTAACGATTTCAAAATATCCATCAGTCAGAGTGAGATTGCAGAGAGTCTCTGGAAAATATGTTTCAGTATTATACATCAATTTTGCATTCCATTTCAATATAACCAGGGTCACTGTTTCACTCTGACTGAATTAGTTCATCCTTTTGATTACATGGGTAAGGTTATGCATAGATCAGAACACAGAGGTACAGTCCGTGCACTCACTCTCAGCACAGTCCTGCTCTGGTGCTCAATCTGCTTAATCTCTTGTTGGATAAAAGTCTGCATAAAAGTAATTAGAAAACCAAATTAAAATGGTACTGTATATAAAAAGTTACTTCAAAAGTATTCACTAGTAGTTATTGAAGAAGACTTTAAGGATTATAATGGGCTGGATTATCCAGGGAAGGAGAGTCTCACATACCTTGCTACACCACTCCTTGTTTTACAAAATGAATGAATGGAGCTCCACAGTTCTGAGCGGTAGATTCAACTCAGGGCTCTCTCAGAAATGGGGAGCCACATTTTCAATCTGACAGTGCTTTCACAGCACAGAGCCTGCCAGGGGAAAGCAAAACCCCTTTTCACAACTGCTGTCTTCTCACATTTTAATGTTCCTGACAGCTGCTGTCAAACAGGAAGTTCATAACATAAATGTGTGTTAGGGTGCAGGGGAGGGAAGGTGCTAAACTGATAGGAAAAGGGTGCCAGCTAAATAGGGTGCATGTAGGTAGGGTGCAGATATGCAAATCGAGAGCTATGTAAAATTCCATGTGGATAGGAGCAGGGTGACAGGTTGCCAGGTGGATAAGGTGCCAGCTGAGGAGGTGTAGGGTGCCAAGTGGGTACGATGCCATGGTGCAGGATACCAATGGAGTTTGCTAAATAGTCCAGTGTTGAGGGTAACTTGAGGATGATAGGAGAATTTTTGGGGGGAAGGGAGCAGTCTTGTTGGTCGGTTCCAGTAGCAACAACATTGGTGGAGGGGGATGGAGTCCAATGGTAACAGTGAATGGGAGGGTGGGGACAAGTTTCATATCGGCAGAGAACTGGGGGTGATATCACATTTCCAGAGGAAGTTGGGGGCAGGGTGTCACAGCTGTGAAGCCATGTGCAGGGTTTTCAGAGCAGATTGTTAATTATTGATTGTACTGAAGCTTTCTTAGTGAGGTGGAGGATTTTCATAAAGAAGATCTCCTTCTCTAGCTGTGGTTACACACAAAAAGAATGCATTTATATTTTGTTTATGATGCATTTAATTTTAAAAGCCTTTGAGCTGATTGGTGACTGAAGCAGGATGCTGTTAAATAAGATAAGAGCACATGGCATTTGGGGCATAGTACTGGCATGGATAGAGGATTGGCTGCCTGGCAGAAGATAGAGAGTGGTGATAAAGGGGCTTTTTTGGGTATTGCAGCCGGTGACTAGTGGAGTTCTGCAGGTATCAGTGTTGGGACCTTCACATTATACATTAACAATCTGGATGAAGGAGCTAAGGGCATTGTTGCTAAGTTTGCAGATGAGACAAGCTAAGTGAAGGGACAGGTAGTGGTGAGGAAGTGAGGAGGTTATAGAAGGCTTACAGAGATTAAGAGAGTGGGCAAAGAAGTGGCAGATGGAATACAATGTGGAAAAGTGTGAGGAAGTGCACTTTGGTCGGAAGAATAGAAGCATAGACTATTTTCTAAATGGGGAAAGGCTTCAGAAATCTGAAGTACACATGGTCTTGAGAGTCTTGGTTCAGGATTCCCTTAAGGTTAACATGCAAGTTTCATTGGCAGTTATGAAGGCAAATGCAACTCACTTCAAGAGAGCTAGAACTCAAGAACAGGGATGTACTGTAGAGTCTGTGTAAAGCTTTGGTCTGGCCTCATTTGGAATATTGTGAGCTGTTTTGTGCCCTGTATCTAAGGAAGGATGTGCTGGCATTGGAAGAGATTCAGAGGAGGTTTACAAGAATGATCCTGGGGATGAAGGGCTTATCACATGATGAGCAGTTGAGGACTCTGTGTCTTTCCTTGAGGGTGTATCTCAGTGAAATTTTAAGAATACTGACAGGCCTGGATAGAGTAGATGTGGAGAAGTTGTTTCCATGCATAGGAGAGGCCAGGATCCTAGGGCACAGTCTCAGAGTGGAGGGATAACCCTTTTGAACTGAGGTGAGGAGAAATTTCTTCAGCCAGAGAGTGATGAATCTATGGAACTCATTGCTACAGAGGGCTGTGGAGGCCAAGTCATTGGGTGAATTTAAGGCAGAGATAAAATAGTTCTTAATTGGTAAGGTGATCAAGCATTACAGGGAGAAGGCAGAAGAATGAGTTTGAGAAACATATCAGTGATGATCGAATAGTGGAGCATACCTGATGGGACAATTGGCTTAATTCTGCTCCTATATCTTATGGTCTTATGATCTTACGGACATCCATAATTACTCTGAGCCCAGATGAACCACATTGTTGAATGTACTCTTATCAATTCACTTTCAGAAACTAGCAATGTAAAAATGAAATTTCAAATAACATAAATCTCAAGGATAAGATGAAACAACTGTTTTCAAAAATTACATTGTAATTTTAGCTCAAAAATAACTTCTTCATATCTGAATTATTTTTGGCAAGATGTAACATTCCAAATTCTGAAGTAGAAGATGTGGAAATTGATCGCGACTTGAATGAGTCCTAGCCTATGGAGATAAGGACTTCCATCACTGAATTCTGTGGGTGTATAATGGAAAATCCATGTCTTCTGGGTGTTGATAGATGTCCCTAACTGTATGGTATTAGACAGACAATGATTCTATTCTTTATAAATTAAAAACTAAAAAGATGACTTTGTCACGGATTTTGAAATACTAAATGGAACAAATAACATCAAGAGTCATCGAGTCAGAGAGATGTACAGCACAGGAACAGACCTTTCAGTCCAACTTGTCCATGCTAAAAAACATATCCGAAATTAATCTAGTCCGATTTGCCAACATTTGGCCCGTATCCATCTCAACCCTTCACATTCATATACACATCCAGCTAACTTTTAAATGTTTTAATTGTACCAGCTTCCATCACTTCGTCTGAGGCAGAGAAAAACTGAGTTCTATTCTTCTGGAATATTGGATAATGGAAATGTCCTAAAATTTCGAGAGTTTTTTTTTGGAATAAAGATATGAAGCTCTTCAATGCAAAAATACAGGACTGTGGATGATCCCTGACTGCATTGTACACTCTGGGACTGTGGATGATCCCTGACTGCATTGTACACTCTGGGACTGTCGGTGATCCCTGACAATATTGTACAGACTGGGACTGTGGGTGTATCCCTGACTGTATTGTACAGACTGGGACTGTGGGTGATCCCTGACTGTATTGTACACTCTGCCACTGTGGATGATCCCTGACAGTATTGTACACTCTGGGACTGTGAGTGATCCCTGATTGTATTGTACAGACTGGGACTGTGGGTGATCCCTGACTGTATTGTCCAGGCTGGTATTGTGGGTGATTCCTGACTGTATTGTACAGACTGGGACTATGGGTGATCCCTGAGTATATTGTACAGACTGGGACTGTGGGTGATCCCTGACTGTATTGTACAGACTAGGACTGTGGGTGTATCCCTGACTGTATTATACAGGCTGGGACTGTGGGTGATCCCTGACTGTATTATATAGGCTGGGACTGTGGGTGATCCCTGACTGTATTGTACAGACTGGCACTGTGGATGATCCCGGACTGTATTGTACAGACTGGCAGTGTGGATGATCCCTGACAGTATTGTACACTCTGGGACTGTGGGTGATTCCTGATTGTATTGTACAGACTGGGACTGTGAGTGATCCCTGACTGTATTGTACAGACTGGCACTGTGGATGATCCCTGACAGTATTGTACACTCTGGGACTGTGAGTGATCCCTGACTGTATTGTACAGACTGGCACTGTGGATGATCCCTGACAGTATTGTACACTCTGGGACTGTGGGTGATTCCTGACTGTATTGTACAGACTGGGACTGTGAGTGATCCCTGACTGTATTGTACAGACTGGGACTGTAGGTGATCCCTGACCGTATTGTACAGACTAGGACTGTGGGTGTATCCCTGACTGTATTGTGCAGACTGGGATTGTGGATGATCTCTGACTGTATTGTCCAAGCTGGGACTGTAGGTGTATCCCTGACAGTATTGTACAGACTGGGACTGTAGGTGTATCCCTGACTGTATTGTATAGACTAGGACTGTGGGTGATCCCTGACTGTATTGTACAGACTGGGACTGTGGGTGATCCCTGACTGTATTGTACAGACTGGGACTGTGGGTGATCCCTGACTGTATTGTACAGACTGGCACTGTGGATGATCCCTGACAGTATTGTCCAGACTGGGACTGTGGGTGATCCCTGACTGTATTGTACAGACTGGGACTGTGGGTGATTTATCACCATATTGTGCAGACTGTAGTTGATGTCCAGGATCCCCCACAGCCCCAGTCTGTACAGTATGGTCAGGGGAACACCCACAATCCCAGTTTATTGAAAAGTAGATTTTCTTTCAAAGCTGAAGTATTTTGTCCTCTGTTTCAGAAATTTCAACTTGACTCACATCAAGATTTCACATTAAGTTTTGTCAATTCACACAACATGAACCTTTGATAGTGACATGAGACATCCTGAGTTAAATAGTGTTATTGTGGAAGATGAGATGAAATTAAAGAGATGAGACATTTAAATAATTGCAACAAAAACTCTGTGTGTCTTAGAGTCAGACTGTGTAAGAAATATATGTGAGATGATCGATATTTGGAAAAACTCAGAGAAAGAGAATAAGTTAAGAAAATGATAGCTGCAAAAAACACAGTAACAGACAGAGAAGGGAGTCAGTGTGAGACACAATACAGGGATGGAGAGAGATACAAACAATGAACGCAGTCAGAAAGAACACAACACAGACTTATTGACAAGGTGAAAGTAAACGTGAGACATGTGAAAGACTGTTAAATTCTGATGTTTCACTATTTATTTCTGACTGACTGTCCTGCTATTCCAGTGACTCAGTGCCATGATTCCTGCTGCTGCTTTCTATCCGAGTCTTTCTGCTGTATGGCCACAATGAGGATGGTCACTGAAACTATTGTTCATCTCTCTCCCTCACTCAGACTGACAGAATGAACAATGAACAGTCAGTGTGTACACTTTCCCCAGTAGAAGCTAACACTGTACCTTTGGGGGTCCTGCTGCATGTTTCATCTGCTCCCCACCAACTGAAGCAGTCTGCCCATGGTAGGGGTGATTGGAAGGAAGCAAACAGGTAGTATAGACTGTAGCCAACGATGCAGTTGTACGAAATGTTGGACATTGTAATCAGAAGCATCATAGCAATCCCCACACCTGAAAACAGAAGAAAGAACAGGGGAGTCTGGTTTGTGAATTATTGATTTAAAATAATGTATTTGACATGCATTTGGCTGGTCATTCAACCAAATTGGATTTTCTTTCAGTGAGCACAGGACAGAACAGGGAGACTGCCCTGGCTGACCACACCTTTGGGGAAATATCGGTTTTGTTTAATCGATTATGTTGGCTGCTTCAACATTCAGTGTCCAACAGTAAAGATTTCAAAGGCTTTTTGTATTAAACAGGAAATGTTAATTATGTTATAGTTCTTTGTCTAGATTACAAGAATGATGCTCCTTGTCTTCACCTTTATATGCCCTCTCACTAATTCTTTAGGACACCATTATCATTGTGAGTGGTGATAATCACACATGCCCAGTCTTAGGCCATAAGGTCATAAGATATAGGAGCAGAATTAGGCCATTCATCCCACTGAGTCTGCTCTGCCATTCAGTCATGGCTGATATATATTTTTGAACCTCATTCTCTTGAGTTCTCCTCATAACTCTTGAACCCCTTACCACCAAGAACCTATCTATCTCTGTCTTGAGTATACTCAATGACTTGGCCTCCACAACCTGCTGCATCAATGAGTTCCACAGAGTCACCACCCTCTGGCTGTGGACATTCCTCTTTATCTCAGTTCTGATGAGTTGTCCCTTCAGCTTGAGGTTGTTCCCTCATGTCCCAGTCTCTCCTACTAGTGGAAACATCTTCTCCAGGTTTACCCAATCAGACCATTCATTATTCTGTAAATTTCATTATTCTGTAAATGTCATTATTCTGTAAATCCTCCTAGGCTCCTTTGAGTCCTTAACTGTTCCTCATTTGACAATCCCTTCATCCCTGGGATCATTCTTGTAAACCTCCTCTGGACCCCTCCAAGGCCAGAACATCCTCTCTGAGACATGGGGTCCAAACATTTTCATATATTTCAAATGCCGTCTGACCAGAGCCTTATAGAACCTCAGTAGCACATCTCTGCTCTTATATCCTAACCCTCTTGAAATGAATGTTAACGCTGTATTTGCCTTCCTACCTGCCAACTGAACCTGCATGTTAACTTTAAGGGAATCCTAAACTCCTACCCTTTATGTTTCGGTTTTCCAAAGCCTTTCCCCAATTTGAAAATAGTCTTTGTTTCTATTCTTCTTACCAAATTGCATAACTCTCACAATTTCCCATCCTGTATTCCATCTGCCATTTCTTTGCCCACTCTCCTCACTACTGTAAGTACTTCTGCAGCCTTCCCACTTCCTCAGCCCTTCCTGTCCCTCTACCAATCTTTGCGACAACTGCAAACGTAGCAACGATGCCCCCAGTCCCTTTGTCCAGATTGTTAATGTATAATGTTGTGGTCCCAACAGTCCTTGTGGAACTGGTGAATTTATCCCTAATCTCTGCCCTCTGCCAGTCAGCCAATCCTCTATCCATGTCTGGATGGGTTACTGTTTGGAGGGTCAGTGTAGACTTGTTGGGCCAAAGGGCCTATTTCCACACTAATCTAACCATGTCAGGACCTTGCCCCTAACACCACCGGCTCTTATCCCATTTAGCAGCTTCATACATGGCTCCTGATTTTAGGCCTTCTGGAAATTCAAATAGATCACATCCATTGGTTCTCCTTCATCTGACCTGCTCATTACCACCTTAAAGAATTCTAACAAACTTGTCAGACATGACCTACCCTCGATGAAGCTGTGCTAACTCAGCCCTACTTTACCATGCACTTCCAAACCCTCCACAATCTCATCCTTAATAATGGACTGTAAAATCTTATAAATGATCAAGGTCAGACTAACCGGCTTATAGTTTCCTCCCTTCTGCCTCCATACCTTCCGAAACAGGGATGTTACATTAACCATTTTCCAGTTGTCTGGCAACTTCCTTGACTCCAGTGATTCCTGAATGTTCACCAACAATGCCTGTACAATCTCCTCAGCTATCACCTTCAGGATTCTGGGGTGTAGTCCATCTGACCCAGCTGAATTACTCACCTACAGACCTTGCAGCTTCCCCAGCACCTTCCCCACAGGAATGGCCCCTACACTCACCTCTGCCTCCTGACTCTTGACATCCTGGCACACTAATGGTGCCTCCCACCAGTGAAGACTGATGCAAAGTCCCTATTCACTTTCTTCACCATTTCTTTGTTCCCCATTACTACTTCCCCAGCCTCATTTTCTAATGGTCCAATGTCCACTCTCACCTCTTTCTGACCTTTTATGCATCTAAAGCAACTCTTGCAATCTTCTTTTATATTACAATCTGCTTATCGTCAGATTTCATCTTCTTCCCCCTTATTGCTTTTGTAAGTATCCTCTGCTAGTTTTTAACTGCCTCCAAATTTCCAGACTTCCCACTAATTTTCACCACATTGGATGCTTTTCCTTTTGATTTGATGCTATTCCTGACTTCCCTTGTCTGCCGTGGTTGCCTCATCCTCCCTTTACTATGTTTCTTCTTCCTTGGGATGAATTTCTGTTTTGCCCCTCAAACTACCTCCAGAAACTCCTGCTATTGCTGCTCTACCGTCCTCCCTGTTATGGTCCCCTTCCAATCAACTCAGCTCAGCCCCTCCCTCATGGCTTTCTGGTTGCATTGACTCAATTGTAAAGATCTTACACCAGATTCCTGCTCTTCCATTTCAAACTGAAGGGTGAATTTTATCATATTATGGCCACTGCCCCCGATGGATCATTCACCTTAAGCTCCTTAATCGAGTTTACCTCATTACACAGCACCAAATCCAGAATTGCCTGTCCCCTGGAGGGCTCTATCACAAGTTGCTCCAACAAATCACCTCGTAGACATTCTGCAAATCCCTTTTTTATTGGATCCCCTACCAACCTGATTTTCCTCGTCCAGTTGTATATTGAAGACTCCCATGATTACTGCAATTGTGCATCATTTTTTACATGCCTTTTCTACCTCCTGATTTATTTTCTGACCCATATCCTGACTGCTGCTGGGAGGCCTGGACATAACTCTCGTCAGGGTCATTTTTGCTCTGCAAACCCTCAATTTTCCAAGATGGCGACAGTGTAGCAGGGCTGCATGCAGACTCTTATCTAGAGCTCATCCACTTCCATCTACGTTTTAAAAATCTTTTAATTTCTGCTCTCTCTTGATTTTTTTTCTTTTCATTTCTCGTTTCTTTGGTGGGTTGGTCAGAGGCAACAAGAGCAGGCTTTACACGGAGTGGTGACAGCCTTCCGGTAATTGGAGGTGGCAGTGATGGTAGCAAGGACATTCCCCTGCTCCTCCAGCAATCGGAGATGGAGGTGATGGACTCTTTAAGGTGCCAGTGCTGGCATATTGGAGGACGGTGGCTGGAGTGGGAATCTTGGCACACCAGCAGACTGGCCTGTCAGTGGAATGAGGCACTCCGGCTCGCAGTAGGCCCAGAGCGGGGACACCTGGTGTCACCAAGGCATCAGCGGAGCAGGAGACTCCTGGCTGGAATCACGGGAGGCCCGGAGTGGGAACTCTTGGTTGTGGGGCCCAACAGTCTACCCAGTATTGGAGGCAGCATTGAAATGGGCCCAGCAGTGATGAGATGGTGCCTGAAGAATGGTGACTCCTATAACAGCGGGTCCAGTGCAGACAGCTGCAAGTCAGTGGAGATGGGCGAGTGACACAGTTGTGGCATCTCTCTCCAGTCTCTCTTTGCAAAGGCATATTCCAGCAGGAGATGTGAGACAGTCACAAACTCCCCCTCCTTAAACCGATTTGTAGGCAACATGCAGTGGCGCAGACAATCCAGGCGTACGTGAAGAATCTCACAGGTACTGCCCTTCTCACCATGAGCCAAGTGATGTCATGGTGCTTGTTGGAAAATTCTGGCGATGAGGCATTCTGCGAAATGACTTTGACAGTCTGCTGACTCACCTGTCCTTTTCCAACAGGGTCTTGAGGATGCTACATACTGACCTCTTCCTAATAGACCTGTGATGAAAAGTGTTTTGAAATTCTTCACAAAGGAAAAGCGATATGGAATAGTAAAATTCCTTGGAGCAGTCTGCAGCAACAAGACCAGTCCCATCCTTCTCAACACCAAGGACAAGTAGAACCTCAGTACATAGTCAGATTTAGTGTTTGTGTACTGAGGAGCTACACACAGCTTGATGCAGCCACATGCAAAGAAGGATAGATCAAACACAAGAGAAACCAACACTTGTCACAGATGTGGTCACATTGAACCTCATATCATCCGTCATCATTTCCGCCACCTCCAAACGGACCCCACCACCAGGGATATATTTCCCTCCCCTCCCCTATCAGCGTTCCGAAAAGACCACTCCCTCCGTGACTCCCTCGTCAGGTCCACACCCCCCACCAACCCAACCTCCACTCCCAGTACTTTCCCCTGCAACTGCAAGAAATGCAAAACTTGCACCTACACCTCCCCCCTTACTTCCCTTCAAGGCCCCAAGGGATCCTTCCATATCTGCCACAAATTCACCTGCACCTCCACACACATCATTTGCTGCATCCGCTGCACCCGATGTGGCCTCCTCTATATTGGGGAGACAGGCCGCCTACTTGCGGAACATTTCAGAGAACACCTCTGGGACACCCGGACCAACCAATCCAACCACCCCGTGGCTCAACACTTCAACTCCCCCTCCCACTCCGCCAAGGACATGCAGGTCCTTGGACTCCTCCATCACCAGACCATAGCAACACGATGGCTGGAGGAAGAGTGCCTCATCTTCTGCCTAGGGACCCTCCAACCATAAGGGATGAACTCAGATTTCTCCAGTTTCCTCATTTCCCCTCCCCCACCTTGTCTCAGTCCCAACCCTCGAACTCAGCACCACCTTCCTAACCTGCAATCTTCTTCCTGACCTCTCCGCCACAAACCCCACTCCAACCTATCACCCTCACCTTAACCTCCTTCCATCTATCGCACTTCCAACACCCCTCCCCCAAGTCCCTCCTCCCTACCTTTTATCTTAGCCTGCTTGGCACACTCTTCTCATTCCTGAAGAAGGGCTCATGCCCGAAACGTCGATTCTCCTGCTCCTTGGATGCAGCCTGACCTGCTGCGCTTTTCCAGCAACACATTTTCAGCTCCTCAGTAGGGTCCATCAACTCCAATTTCATGCAGTTACAAGATATTGTCTAGCCCTACATCTCGATTTTATTTAAAAAGTTCTTAATTTGTTTTTTTTAAAAAAATTCCAACTGATCTTTTAATTTGTAACCTTAAATATTTCCCTTATTTACCTTCAACCTGAAAGTAGCCAATAATAGTCATGTTAGTAGCTATTATCAACCAATGAACTTATGCCTTACCAGTGATGTCACTCTGCTGTGTTAGGTCCCGAATCCTGGGTTTCAATTCATCATTTTTTAAAAAAACCTGACAAACTCTGAGCCAAAAACCAATAGACAGCATGTACCACATCTAATAACGTGTATGGCAGATCAGAGTGCAACATTACTTCACAAGCTTTGCTTTAACCTTTGTCAGATAAGGGAGGTTTATTATTATTTATTAAATCAACACTATTACTTTTCCGAATTTGCTGCGACTGTATCGATAAAATAAACATTCACCTTGTAACATAGGCACAGCCCTCCACACTGCAACAGGCCCAAGGCTGGCAAACTGACCAAAGGAACACTCCAAGAAAAACAATGGTATCCCAACAAGGGTCAGCATGACAGAATAGGGAATAAGGAATGCACCTGGAAAATAGCGGAAAGGATTTCAATTTTCAAGTGAAACTCCATGCTTACACTATGTGGGTGGATTAAAATTTACCCTGAAATCTCTACGAATGTCCAAATTCCCGTTTTGTGAATTTCACTCTCTAACACAATCAGATATCTTTTCAGGTCACTTTACACAGCCATGTTGTGACATTTCTTATACATTTGCGCTTGGTTTCCATCAATCCAATGGTGTGGGTTGTGAAGAGTCCTGATTTGAGCAGTTTTGATGATAATGTACAAACCTGAACACAGGGCCTGACTGAGGAGCCTGCTCTTCTGAGGATTTCACACATTGTGCAGTAAATATATCTGAGGTGGATGGCTCGCATTCTAAACAATATCAGTTGAAAATACATTGCAAATTAATAAATGAACCATTTACTTTGGTTTATAAATAGCATATATTTGATGCATCACATTGCTAATTTTAAACTATTACCTTGACATATCTCTCTCTTCATAAGGAAATAGTAGTCAAACTTGTTAGCTGTGGGATTGAATTTACCAGTTCACATTGAAATTGTTTAACTCTGCATTATTTACTATATCATTTTTAGTGCAATAAACATTTGTTATTTACTGAACTACAATTTTCAGGATAAGTCAACAAATCGATCCATTTAGTTCTGCCTTTCTTACTCTCCGATATTTTTAATTTCTCTACCATACCTCCTCCATTTTTGTAAGCCAGGTAAGGAAATCTCCAAACATTCCCAAAACCCACTGCATAACCAATCATTGAGAGCAGGTAATCAGTCTTCGAAGACCAGTTACCCCGTTCCACATTCTCATCACCCACAGCACCATGTTCATTGGCGGTATCCTGGGAGAAAGAATTGAAATGGCAAGCTCAGACATTAATCTTTCTCAGACTAGATCTCAAGTGAAATGTATCGTCACCACTCCCACAACTATCGGAAAATGGTGCAGTTCTCTATTTAGCAGCAATGTCTGTCAGGTTAGAAACAGCCAGATGTCCACAGAGAGTCTACAATTCACAATGACCAAAATCTACAAATCAACAGTATCTCAAATTGTCTTACATGGATTTTTACTGTTTTGTTTTGTTGAAATACTCACCGTATCCTGTGGAGGGTTTGGCCGATTGTCATTCAGTAAGAACCGAAATAAATGCCTTCGGTCCATTTTCAGACATCAATGAACTATTCTTCCACTTGCACAAGAATTGGAAGTAAAATGAGGACACTCCTTTTGGCCAAAAGTCCTTCAACTTCTCATGAATGGATTATTCTTGTTGAGTCAGAAGTCAGCCTCTTACTGTGTTTCATAACAGGTGTAACTCTACTTAGCTAATCATTCAATTTCCACACTAAACATTTCTATTGAGTTAAATGATTTGTTTTCAGAACAGTTACGATCAAAGGGCATTCATTCCCTGTCCTCAGGGTTTGGGCAAAGCGCTGGTTTTAAAAGGAATAGCTTCCAAGTGAATCCAAACCAAGTTGAACTTCAGCCAAAGAAAAGCTATCTAAGATTTCTTCTAAAAATGAACGGGTCTTCTCCCATATTAGAAATATAATTGTCATCCCCTGCTACCCGAGTTCATTTTACGTAATGAAATTTTAATTAGTTTTGAATGTGTGGCTGCAGTTTTGTAATCCCTATATAAGATGAAATGTACATGGATTTGGGAAAAACATGAGTGCTTGTCCATTGATCTGGCAGTCTCACCTCTAACCAAATGTTTAAAGTTAGAAGATTATAAGACAGAAGTAAATCTGTATTGCTTTCTTAGCATTCCATCATGAAATGTTATCGCCTAAATTATAACTATGCTTACTAAAGTGAGGTGTAATAGTTCTATAGTTGGAAAAGTTAAGTAACTATTAAATAGTATGGTTCCTACACTGTTGCCTCTGACAATCAGCAAGTCACCAATTGAAAGAGCAGCACATTAATATTCAAAAGTCTTCATCTGTATTGGAGTAGGTTATTGATAGGGTAAAGCAATATTCTGAATTGTATGATTAGATAGGGCTCTCTCAGTGTGAGATCCAGAGCTAATTACTGAAAAACTTCCATTGCTTTCAAATGTTATTTACTGGTCAGCTTAGCCATCTGGCTGGATCATTAGAAGCTTTGCTAGGTGCATGATCTTTTGGCTGAATCACAAACACCAGTGGGTTTGGAAGAGTGATGATTGCATACAAAAATACAACAAAAAGTGTATTCTCTTGTGCAAAATGCAATGTGTCACCACATTCAGCGTCATCTTGAAAGACTGAGTTTAATGCAAAATTTTACTGCTTTTGAGTTCATCTTTCCCTCTTCTTCTTAATACCCTCCGCTCCTCCTCCATTCACTGCTTAACATCAGCCAGGGTCTTTGTAACGGGCTCCAGGGTCTTGTCATTGGGCTCTGAGTTCTTAATTATGGACCCACCCCTGCCATTGCCACGTCTCCCACAAGCCTCTATGTCTGAGCTGGAGCCATGGGCCTGATCTCCTACCTACTGCTCTCCCTGTGAAGCTGCCACCAGTCATCGGGATCCTGGCTCAGGCCTCATCTGTGACCTCAGTGCTAGAGCCAGAGCCAGCCAAGTATCTGGGACTGCATGGGGCCCTGCCCCAACCGACTCCCATGCAGAAACAAAAAAAACACAGGAAGACCGATCACCATGGCAGCTGCAACCGCCATCAATCACCCGAAGGAGCTGTTCTCTCTTGCTGCTGCTGCCCCCTGTCTTTTGCACTGATCCTCTGGCCCCTACACCCTCCTCTGTCTCTGACAAAAGTATAAAGGCCCATTTTCCTACAACTTTCAACTCTGAAGAAGCCTTGTACTGGACTCAACTAATTAACTCTGTTTATCTCTCTATTGATTCTGCCAGACCTTCTGTGTTCTGCAGCATTGTTTGTGTTTGTTTTAAGATATTATTCCTGCTTACTGGAGTAACTGACTCCCTGATCAATGTGGTGACACCAGCTCTTTTACACCCTCACCCATCTCCCCTATCTCACCTGAAGATTCTATAACCCAGAATATTGTGCTGACAATCATGTTCTTTCCTCAACCACAACCATCTCTGTGATAGCAATGATATTAGATCCTCATACATTAATAAACACGCACAACTCCTCTGCCTTACTCACAAGACTCCTTGCATTAAAAAATACCATCCATCTTTGCCACACTCCATTCTGCACTAACTTGAATATATTTGCACGAATTTCTGCATTGCAATGGTGGGTTCTTCAATACTTTTCAGTACATTAACCTTTACTGAACCTCCATTTAGTATCCCAGACCCCTGCAAAAATTAGTTTTAAATCCCACCATCACATTCAGCAATACCTTCAGAAAACCAGAACACTTGTACGTCCCACCTTCTCCAGAAATAAATGTGGTGATCCAACACTAATCTGTTCCGGATCGCAATGCACTCTGGAGCTTTCCTGACTTCTTGCCAGCCTCTTTCTGATTGGTCATAGAGTCATAGACTCATACAGCATGGAAACACTTTGGTTTAACCTGTCCATGCTGAACATAATCCCAAACTAAGTTAGTCTCACCTGCCTGGTCTTGGCTCATATCCCTCCAAACCTTTCCTATTCACGTATCCATCAAAATATCTTTTAAATGCTGTAATTGTACCCACATCCATCATTTCTCAGTAAGTCCACACACAAACTACTCTTGGTGTAAAAAAATTGCCTCATATCTTGTTCAAATCTCTCTCTTCTCACTGCTCACCTTAAAAATTGCCCGAAACATCGACTCTCCTGCTCCTTGAATGCTGCCTGACCTGCTGCGCTTTTCCAGCAACACATTTTCAGCTCTGATCTCCAGCATCTGCAGTCCTCACTTTCTCCTTAAAAATGTCCCCCTAGTCTTGAAATTCCCCATCTTATGGAAAAGACAACTACCATCAACTCTATCTATACCTCTCATTATTTTATAAACCTATATCAGGTCACCTCTCAACCTCCTACGCTCCAGTGAAAAAACGTTTCAGCCTTTCTTTATAACTCAAACCTTCCATACCTGGCCACATCCTGGTAAATCCCTTCTGACCCCTCTCTTGCTTAATAATCCCCTTCTCCTCTCTGACTGCATTTTCTTAATCCGTGATGGGGGGTCAAGGATGGGAGCAACAATGAGAAAAGAGAAAAGGTTGAGAACTGATACAGAAGATAAAGGGAGAAAGTTCAATAAACAAGGCAGGCAAGAGCATGGCGGGCTATGAGGAAAAATAATGAATTAAACACATTTATTTCAACGCAAGAGGACTGACAGGTAAGGCAGATGTACGTAGGGTATGGATAGGAACATGGGACTGGGATATCATACCCTTTGCAGAAATTTGGCTGAGGGAGGATGATAACTGGCAGCTTAATGCTTGGCATGTTGATGCTATCGGAAGGATAAAAAGGTGCACAAGAGAGGTGAGGGAATGATGTTTTTGATTAGGGAATTCAACTTGTACTTAGACAGAATATTCCTGGGTGATTGTCTAGCTATATGGATGAACTAAAAATAAGAAAGGGGTGATCACTTTGATTGGATTGGATTATAAGCCCCCAACAATTGTCACAGTAATGGTCTGGTACAAGTTAGTTTGCCCTTGAGTTTTTTTTAGAGAGGGGATAATTGGCCAGGCTCCATCGTGCCTGAACTTTGAATGGTTCACTGGGGCCTTGTTGTTTCCCCAAACAAATACTGCTTCAGATCAAAAGCTTGAAAGACCTTTTGAAAACTTGGTCTTGTCAAGGGGACGTGGCCAGCTCTCTAGCTCTTCAGTTCAGTACAGGAGGGAGTAGAGTCATGGGGAAACTGGAAGCCTTCTCTCTGTCCTTCTGCCCTTCTGACTTTGAACTGTATGCTGCCTGTGCCATTGTTTGCTGTTTGTGCTTAGGGATCTGTGTACTGGGATTGTTGCAAGAATTTTCAGAACAGCATCCTTAGGTAGGGTTTGGATAGGATAAGTTATCGGGTATTCTGTTTTCTGTTCCTTGTAGTTCATTTTATAATTTTGCAAATAAATTTTGTTTGTTTAAAACCTGGCAGTTGACCAAGCTGATGTACTCCAGGAATATCCACTGTACACCTCATTAAACAAATAGCAAAGTTACAGTCAGACCTAGTCCATGACAGACCGGGGGCTTTTTGCGGGATTTAAACAGCGAGTGGTAGTTGCTAGTGTCTTTTATTTCGGGTGTTGATTTGGTTGGTTTAAACCGTGTTCGGATGGCAATGGCTCTTTCAATCACCAAGGAGGTCCTGGAGGTGGAAGAAGTGACCTCGGGGGTTTTGCAAAAGGCAGATAAGACCAAACTGCAGGAATTAATAGACAAGCTAGGGTTGAATTTACCTCCTAATGTGAGGAAAGATGAGATGAATTCAGCAGTAGCTCAGTATTCAAATTTGCTGGAAACACTATCAGGATCTGTAGAGATGGCAAGAATTCGATTGTAAATGAAGCAGCTTGAGTTAGAGGGGAGAGATAAGGAAAGGGCAGCAGAAATGAAACAGTTTGAATTACAATTAAAATCAGAAGAGAGAGAAAAAGCAAACACATTAAGGGCTTTAGCCACAGAGAAAGAAAGATAATGAAAAACTCTAGCAGAAGAGAAAGAAAAAGCAAAGAGATTGAACTTTAGAAATTGACACTTAAAAAGGGAAGTCAGCACAAAAGGATGGAGATGCAGGCTGAAGGTAGGTTTAGTGAGGAAGAGAGTGAGGATGAGCAAGCCCCTGGCAGTCAGAAGCCTAGTGAGAAACTGTTTAAGTATGTTCAAACAAGGCCTAAATTTAATGAGAAGAATGTGGAAGCCCTTGTCATTTCATTTGAAAAAGAATCTAAACAAATGCAATGGCCAGTCAGTGCGTGGGTTTTGTTGATCCAAACCAAACTTGTGGGTTGACCTCGTGAGGAATTCACATCGCTATCAGAGCAGGTATCTGGGGAGTATGAGTAGGGAAAAGAATCAATCTTAAGCGCATATGAATTGGTACCAGAAAGCCTATAGACGTTTAAAGAATCTAAGGAGGAACCCTGGTCAAACTTATATTGAGTTTGAAAGAATTAAACAAAGTAATTTTGGTAGGTGGATACGAGCTTTAAAAATAGAACAAACTTACAATACCCTTAGAGAGACAATTATTTTGGAGGAGTTTAAAAATTCACTGCCTGACATAGTGCAAATTCATTTGGCAGAGCAGAGAGTTAAAAATGGCAAGCTTAGCAATTGAAGTGGCTGATGATTATGAGTTGGTCCATAAATCACGGTCTGACTTCCTGCATCAATTTCAATCCATGAGGAATAGAAGTTGGGGAAAAGAGAAATCCTCCTGTGGAAAGGGTGAGATAGATCTCAGTGAAGATCATAAGGAGACCTTATCACAGCGTAAAAAGGAAACCCCAGAAGGGGACGAAGAAGGTAAAAGCTCCAGTGTTTTTATTGCAATAAAGTAGATCACATGAAATCACAGTGTTGGTGGGCTAGGAAAAGCACAGGAAAGCCAGGCATGGGAAAGCAGGATAACCCTGGAAGTGTTGTTGGAGTGGTAACAGTGGGAGCTAGAAAGCTGCATCAGAGTGCACAAGCTGATCAGAGGTTGGTTAAGGAAGAAATGCCAGATCTGCTTTAAAAATATACCTGAAAAGGTAAAGTTTATTCATGTTAGAGTAGCAAGTAAAGAGGTTATAATATTAAGGGACACAGGATTCTCTCAGTCTGTGATGTTGAAGGATGTGGAGGAATATACTCCTGAAGGACTATTGCCAGAAAAGTTACTGGTAACAAGAGTTCATGGTGAGACAAAAAGTGCTCAATTATGTAAAATGATGCTAGAGTGACTAGAAAAGAGTGGAGAATGTGTATAGGAGTACTGGACAAAGTATCGGTTCCAGGAAAACAATTTGTCCTTGTGAATGATACAGCTGATTCACTGGTAGGTGTGCTGCCTACTGTAGTTGAAAGACCTGTGGATACTCAAGCAACTAAAGCACTGCAAGAATCTTACTTGGGAATCTTCCCTGTTTGTGTAGTAATGAGGTCACAGAGTCACCAGTTGAAGGAGGAGAGATCAAAGGGTACAGATAAGAAATCTGAAGTGGCATTAGCAGAGACTGTATTCGATCAGTTAGTTAAGATAAAACAGGAATAAATAAATAATCATGCAAATATCTTTACCTGTGCAAAACTCATTGAGGTTCAGCAGAAAGATGAAAACTTAAAGCAATTGTATCAAAAGGCATATACAGAGAAGGAGTCTGAATTTATCCCTGTGTGCTATTACCTGAAAAATGATGTCTTAATTAGGAAACAGAGACCATCACATATTCAAGCAGATGAGAAATGGGCAGAGATTCATCAAATTGTATTGCCAGTGGGGTATAGAAAGGAAATGTTGCAGGTGGCACATGAATCACCACTTGGAGGCCATTTAGAAGTGAGGAAAACACAAGCTAAAATACAAAGACATTTTTACTGGACTGCACAAGAATGTAGTTGAATTTTGCCAGCTATGTCATGCATGTCAAGTGATTGGAAAACCACCGATGGTAATAAAACCTGTAACTTTAATACCTATTCCAGATTTTGAGGAACTTTTTACCAGAGTCTTAATTGATTGAGTAGGTCCCCTACCACAAACAAAAAGTGGGAACCAATATTTGTTAACAATAATGTATACATCGACAAGATTTCAAGAGGCTGTTCCATTACACAATATCACAGCTAAAAGGATTGTAGAGGAATTACTCAAAGTTTTCACTAGATACAGACTACCAACAGAGATACAGTCAAATCAAGGGTCAAACTTCACATCCAAACTATTTAAGGAAGTTATGGACAGTTTAGACATAAAACAATTCAAATCTACTGCGTACCATCCAGAATCGCAGGAAACGTTAGAAAGATGGCATTGAACACTAAAGACCATGTTGAGGGCTTATAGTCAGGATTATCCAGATGATTGGAATAAGGGAATTTGGTTGTTCTTTTTATGATCAGAGATGTACCAAATGAATCCACCTAATTCAGTCTATTTGAATTAGTTTTTGGACATGAAGTGAGAGGACCACTAAAATTGATTAAGGAGAAATTAATATGTCAGAATTCAGAGACCACCCATTTGGACTTTGTGTCAAATTTTAGAGAATGATTAAATTGAGCTAGCGAGTTGACTCAACAGCATTTAAAAGTACCACAGCTCACAATGACTCAGCAAGTGGAATAAGAAATCAAAATATCGCTATTTTGCTATCAGGGATAAGGTATTGTGGTACTTCCAGTAATAGGTGAACCTTTAAAAGCAGGATTTAGTGGATCTTATAAAATCGAAAGGACATTGAGTGAGGTAAACTACTTGAGATGGACCTCTCACAGAGTGTGTCTTGTGGGATACTCAAAAGATATTTTGACAGGGAAGGAAAGCAAGAGAAGGTGTTAATGATTACAGCACAGAAGGAAGAGCCAAGTTCAGAGGCTTCTGAATTGGACATTCCTCAAATTAAATGGGACAATGAGGAAGTTGTCAAAAATTGGGATAAATGATTGGGTTATCTTCCTGAGAAAAATTGAAATTACCTGAAAGAGCATTACTATCACATGGGGAGATATGAGGAAATAACCTGGGAAGTATTAGCCTAATGGTGCATGTTGCAGAGATAGGAGAGGCTATTCCGATTAAGCAACAAGTCCCCAGATGTAAATAAGGAGGACATCACAGTGTCGGCAAGGCTGCGTTTGTCCTGTCTGGTGCTTAGGTTGATGTCGGATGTTTTGTTTGCTCTCAAAATAGGTAAGAATCAATTATGTCCTTTCGTGAAGGACATTAGTAAACCAAATGCATTTTAATGACAATCACCAGTGGTTACATATTCACTATTAGACTTCTCTATTTCTCTTTTCTCCTTCTCAACATATCTTCACACCGACTGGTTCAGCCAAGCTTCTGTTCTTCTACTGTGTAATTTGTCGTGAGGTTTGGTGTAAGATTTTACTTTATGACACTTCTTGGGAGTACAGTGGGATATAATATAGCAGTAGAGGCACTGTATTACTAAAAGTTGCTGTAAAGTAGGAGTCTGAGAGGTTGTCACAGAAACTGTTTCCTGATCTTTCAAACATTTCCTCACCTGCCACAAGGTGGGGCCCTCAGCTTGGACAACTCTCACCACGGCTATTATGGGTACCCACATAATACACAAGATGATCATACACCAGCCCAGCGCTATTGACCAGACAGAGTATTCAACTGGTCCATATGTAGGAGGGGCAAATGTTGTTAAGGACCAGACTAAGATTGCTTGAATGAAATAAACACAGAAAGTAAAATCAGTAACATGATGAAAGGGACTTACTGTACATTTTTACATTCAGCTTAAATCACTCAAAGATGTAACATCTCCTTACGGTTAAAATGCACGGAGAGATCAGAATCCAACAAGCTCTCCACCAGAGCCAGAAAAGCCAATTCCTTTTCCCAATCATCATCTCAATGTCCTTGATGAATCTGTTTATCCCTGTGAATGGCAAGGAAGCAGAGAGACACCATCACTCACACTGTCCTGTCTTCAGGGCAGCTTATTTTCTGTTGAAGTTCATCTTGTACAGGTGGCATTGATGAACAGGTTAAACAGAGAAAGGATTGCTGAAGATTTCAAATTGGATGAACAGAGTGTTCCCTATCACCAAATCGATTATCTGTACTCCAAGATTTAAAGGTCTTGAAGGAACTCTCACACTGTTTCGAGAAGACAAGTGTTCAAGGTAAATGGGAGATGAAGTGAGGTGGCAGGTTGAGGCCAAAGGTGCCAATGAGTGGGGATTGATGATGTGGTGAAGTCATGTTGGTTGTGAAGCAGGGTTGTGGAAGATTTGGATCTGGTCAGGTATGGAGTTGGGAGTGTTTGATAGTGGAGATGAGAGGTGTGTGTTGTCTGGAATAGAGAGTGGTGGGTGGTCACATGCCCATGGGAAGTGATGTCACAGGTGAATGACTTGGTGGGAGACTGTTAATGTTATTCATTGTCAGGTCAACGTGAATGATTGAGGGAGTCATTTTTATAATGAGAGCAGATTTTAATCCTTCTAACATTTCCTGGGTAATTATAAGTCAGTCAGAACTTTCTGAAGTCTCTGTCTCTAACTCAGAGTTGGAACTTATTCAGAGGATTTTTGACACTGGGTATTTCCATGAGTATCATACATTCCCAGGCAATTCCCATATAGCCAGTGTGTTGGGACATCTGCCTGATCCTGGTGTACAGCTTCCAGCCAATGCCTGGTCTCCCAAAATCTGGAAATGTAAAATATCGGCTAAGAAATTGCATTCATCACTTTAGAATTGATGAGCCTGATCTTTGTGTGAACAATAGTTAAGGGAATGGAAACAATGGCTAATGTTAATTCCTGTAAACAGGTAATCAGTAAATAGTATTCCCTTGGCTGTATTCTTAGGGCACCATAAGGGCAAGAAAATGATCAAGAAACTTGTCCAATGGAATGAATGGATATGGATAGCACAGATAAAAGACATTGGAGTGTTGTCTGACCATGATGGTATTAAATAAGGAAACAGGTTGGATGGACTGAATGGCCTACTCTTATTCCTGTGTCCCAAGATAAAGGATCAGGAAGCATATTAATGTTCCTAATCTCTATGATGATCAAGACACTCACAGGAACAATCTCATTAAGGGAATCTCCTGATTCTGTAGGATCATCATTGTGGTCAGGGAAGTGAGAAGTCTTGAAACAATGTTAAGAATCTACCCATGTGATGCTTCTGTTATGAAGGTGGAAGGGAATATTTGGGGGGTTTTGAAACAGTCAGAATGGACAAAGAACACAACTGTATAGAAATAGGCCTATCGGCCCTCTAAGCCTGCGCTTACACATTTTGCTCTTCCATAATAAAACTGTCCTCACGAACAGGATCTGTATCCCTCTATTCCCTTCCTATTCATGTATTTGTCCAGGTGCTTCTTGAATGCTGCTATTGTGTCTACTTCTACCATCTCCTCTAGCAGGCATGTTCCAGGCACTCACCACCCTTTGTGTGAAAAACATGCCTTGTAGATCACTTCGAAACATCCCCCCACACCTTGAAAGTGTGTCCCCTAGTCATTGATCCCTCCACCCTGGGAAAAAAAACCTCTTCCCTTCCACTCAATCCATGCCATCACAATCTTCTAAACTTCTATCAAGTCACCCCTCAACCTTTCATATTCCAATGAAAACAAACCCAGTCTGTCTAAATGTTCTTCAAAGCTAAAATCGCCATACCCTGCAACATCCTGGTAAACGTTTCCTAAGCATCCACATCCATCTGCTACTGTGGTGACCAGAACTGTATGTAATACACCAAGTGTGACTTAACTAAAGTTCCATAAAGCTGCAGCATAATTTGCCTACCCTTACAATCAATGCCACTTCCAATGAAGGCAAATATGCCACAGGTTAATTGGATTGGAAGGATTCAGTTGCTGTGGGGTAGTTATCAAGTGAGGGCATGATTGAATAGCAAGTCAATTAGTTTCTAAATTTTGCTTTTCACTGTGGGACATGCATGATGTTGTTCACCTGTTATATCTGAATCATAGCCTTGTGATTTTGAAACATAGTTCAATAAAATTAGTTCATGAATTTTATAATCCTAAACTTTTGCCTCTGTCATTATTCATTTGACTCAAGTCTAAATCCTCACTAACTGATCAAACCCTATAGTTATCTGCACAATATCCAGTGTTGATTTTGTAGTGTTCTCTGAAGAGGTGAAAGTATTCTCATAAATACATTTCAATTGTAATTATTTTTTTTTCCAGTCATACCCACCATTGATCCAGCTGAGACCAATGAGTTCCAACAGAGCAACTACAATGAGAATCCATCCAGTACAGAAATAATCCATTAAATGTAACCAATAAATCCCAACCTAAAATGAAATGGAAAATTAGAAAGCATTAAATGGAAAAAAACATAACATTCAAATCTTTAAAATAGACATTAAAAGGATTTAAGAATTTATCTTTTCTCAACCGCAAAATACCCTGTTTCCTCGATTTATTCTCATTCCTTGAAGGGCTGGAATTAGTTGTGTTCCATTTTTCTTTTTTGAAATAAACAATCAATTTTGCATGGAGCAGCACGGTGGCTCAGTGGTTAGCAGTGCTGCCTCACAATGCCAGGAATGCAAGTCTGATTCCACCCTTGGGTGACTGTCTGTGTGGAGTTTATAAGTTCTCCCCATGTCTGTGTGGGTTTACTCCAGGTGCTCTGGTTTCCTTCCACAGTCCAAAGATATGTGGATTATTGTGGTTGTGTTCGCCGAGCTGGAAGTTTTTGCTGCAAACGTTTCGTTCCCTGGCTCGGGAACATCATCAGTGCTATTGGAGCCTCCTGTGAAGCGCTGCTTTGATGTTTCTTCCGGTATTTATAGTGGTTTGTTCTTGCCGCTTCCACTATAAATACCAGAAGAAACATCAAAGCAGCGCTTCACAGGAGGCTCCAATAGCACTGATGATGTTCCCTAGCCAGGGAACGAAACGTTTGCAGCAAAAACTTCCAGCTCGGCGAACAGAACCACAACAACGGACACCCGAGCTACAAATCTTCAACCAGACTTTAAATATGTGGATTAGGTGGATTGGCCATGCTAAATTGTTCATAGTGTCCAGGGATGCAAAGGCTAGGCGGATTAACCATGGGGAACGCAGGGTTGTAGGGTAGAGGTTGGTTCTGGGTGCGCAGCTCTTCAGAGGATCAATGCAGACTTGATGGGCTAAATGGTATTTCCACACCGCAGAGAGTCTATGATTCTGTCCAGATGTGATCTCGGTCAGGTGCAACACCTCTCTGGATTTATATATTATGATCTTTCCATGCCTTTCAATATTTTATTCACTGTTTTAACTTCCTGGGAACATTGTACTAATGATATTTATGAAATGTTCACAAAAGTCCTCTAGATATCTCCCCTTCCCATGACCTCTACTACATTCTCAGATGACACATATTCCTCATCAACTTTCCCTCTGCTCAAATTGCAATCGTCTTTATTAAATTAAATCTGCAACATTAGTCAAAATATTTTCTTTTTATTACTGCGATCGTGGGAATTAAAGGCAGCAATAAATATAGAGACCACAGCTTTATCCTGGATGAGGAAGGTCATCACTCCATCTTCATACAGACGTTAATAATTGGTGAACACCCTGATATTGCAACGTCTGATTGCTTCATCAATGATTTCTAGATTTTAGCCTCCACTGCTCAATGCAGAAATTAGTGCTGTGTGTCAATCATTCTTCATGTGTTGCAGAATTCCAGACATAAATTCTCAAATTGCTTTTCCTCATTTTAAACCAAGCTCTCCAATCTCATAAATTTAATATTCTGAGTAAAATCACATTCTATAACCGCATAAGATCACCTCTCAAAATGAACTGGTCTGCAGCCTGAAAAGTACAATTTCTTGAATCTTTCCTCATAACTCAAAACCCCAATTCTAGGGGGTCAGTCTTGTGGCTCCTAGCATTACAGTCTCCAGTATCCATGTGTCTGTCTGTCTTGTTGGGAAGAACTGGACACAGTAGTTAAGGTAAGGTCTGACCACAGTGCTGTAAAGTTTGATGACCATTCCTTCTGATTTCTATTCTACAGTTTTGTGATCCAATTGATGAGGCTTATGGACTTTGTGAAACACAGAAAGCATGACACAATCCAAGAGAATGCTGCCTGTTTAATTGACTCACCAAGGAACACCTTCAACATTCACCACTTCGGCAAGTGTCCTGCAAGAGCACTTTCCAAAACTGCATTCCCCACAACCAAGCTAAAGCAGGCACCAGGCACAAAAGAAAGTTGATTTACAAAGCAAAGAATTTCAGGTGCTGGAAGGTTGAGATGGAAATCAGGAAATTCTAGAATTATTCAACAGGGCAGACATATTCAACAGGGAGATGAATAAGATTAACATTTCAGCTCAATGATGATCCTTCAGGAAGGAATTGGAAATCTTCATCAAGGGACAAGGGTACTGAGGGTGGAGAGTTGGAAATGGATTTTGCAAAGCAAGTCGGTGGGAATCCACATTTTGTTTATAAAGACATGCATAAAATGGTGGGAAGGAAAGAAGGGAGGGTGTTGTTTTCAGGGGGCAACTTGGGGCACTCCAATTACACATAGCATCATGCTCAACTGCTCTGCAAAATCCATCCCAACCAAAGATTTCCAAACCTTCCTCGACCCAATATCCAGGATTTATAGATTCCTTGGTCCCACATGTGGCCTTGCCTGCAGTACCAGCAGTGCCCACCACTGAGCTTGTGGCACTGCTGACACTGGTGGAATGGCTGGTCAATCGGATACTCTTGCTAAGGATGGCACCTCTTCCTGCTGGTGATTGGCATGAGCCCCATTATTAGGAAATTTATCCTGCCCACTGCACTGTAAGGCTGCAGGGAATGGATAAATCACATCCTGTTGACTGTCTTCTTAGCCAGCAATACTCACATTCCACAAACAAACAAGAGAAAGAGTCACAGAATCATAGATTGTTACAGTACAGAAGGTGGCCATTCAGCCCATTATGTCCACACTGCTTCCCAGCAAGCATCATGACTCCTGCCACACACCCATTCCTCACACCCTTTTTCCAATCAAATAATCACCAATACCTCAATTGACTCACCATCACATTTCAAAGCTGTGCACTCCAGACCTGAACGTGAAAAAGATCTTCTTCATTACATTTGCAAATCGCTTTAAATCTGAGCCATCTCATTCTCGATCCTTTCACAAAGGGGAACAGTTTCTCCCTATCTACTCTATTCAGACCTCATATGAGTTTGGCAATGTCTGTCACATCTTCTCTTGACCCCTCCTCTCCTCTCTAAGGAGAATGACCCAATCTGTCCAATGTATTCTCATACATTAAGTTTCTCATTTTGGAATCATTTTTGTCGATCTCTTCTGCATTCTTCCAAAGTGTTCACATCCTTCCAATATTGTAGCATTCACAACAGTGCTCAGCACACCTGGTGAGGATTAACAAATTTCTTATACAAGTTCAACATAACCTTCTTGCTATTATACCCTAATAACTCTATTATTAAAGCCCAGGATACCATATGCTCTCTCTACATGTCCTACTATCTTCAATGATCTGTGAAAAGCTGCCCAGACCACTCCTGCACTTCTTAAGTACTGCACCCCTGACATTACAAATGTTTTTTCTCCCCAAAATGGATCGTCTCAAACTTCTTGCATTGAGCTTTACCTGGAAGCTACCTGCTCACTCCACCAACATGTCTGTGAACTTGTGGACTTTTCAACTCTCTTGCTTAGAGTTTACAATCCTTCCAAGGTTCATGTCATCTCCAAACTTTGAAACTGTCCCTTACAAGACAAGGTCTATACCCTGCAAATAAAGCAGGAAAAGCAGGGCTCCCACGACTGATGTAAAACAAGGAACTATGGATGTTGGACATCTGAATCAAAAACACAAACAGAAATTGCTGGTGAAACCTAGCAGCTACGGTACATCTCTGGTGAGAAAGTGGAGTTACCATTTCTCGATGATGAGTCACTGGACTTGAAACATTAACTCTGCTTTCTCCCTACAGATGCTGCCAGACTTTCTGGGTTTCACCAGCAATTTCTGTTTTTGTTCCAATCCCGATCTCTGGAGAACTCCATTACAAGCCTTCCTACAACCCAAAAAATATTTGGTGATCACTATTCTCCATTTTCTTTCACCCAGCCAATTTTGTATCCAGACTGCTATTATCTCCTTTATACCATGAGCTATAACTTTCTTCATAAGTCTGCTGTGTAACATTGCTTAAAGTGAGTTTTGAAAGTTCATGTACACCACATCAATGACATTACCCTCATCGATCCTTTCTATTACCTCTTCAAGAATTGTCAGCCATGATTTGCCTTTTAGAAATCCACGCTGACTGTTCCTAATTAACCCACATATTTATCTATGCCTCAACTGATTCTGTCATTAATATTTGTTTCCAGATTTTTATCCACCACTGAAGTTAAACTGAATTGTCTGTCATTGCTGGGCTTACCTTCACAGGTTTTTTTTACAAATAAAGGCGTAACGTCTGCAATTGTCTAACCAGTCAGCACCTCCCCTGAGTTTAGGGAAGGCTGGAAAATTATGGTCAGTGGTGCTTTAATTTCTACACTTGCTTCCCTAAATGTTCTTGGATGCATGACACCTGCTTCTGGACCTTGTCAATTTAAGTATTGATTGCCTACTCAAAACTTCTTCCTGGTGAATATTGATCTTTATCGTGATAGACCTTCCTCCTCCATTACTATAACTGGTGTCGCTTCCATCTCCTTGGTAAAGACAGATGCAAGGTATTCAGTTAACGCCTTAGTCATGTCTCTTGTCTCCATATGTCCTATATTTCAACTTGTGGGCCAAGTGCTGGAAAGTGAGATTAATGTAGAATTAATATAATTTTGGTTGTACAGACTTGAGGGCCAAAGGTCCTCTTCTGTACTATAGGATTCTATGATTCACTGTGTAAACCACCTTTTTTACCCGAATTGACTCAACTCCTCATTTTGCTATTAATGTGCCTATAGAAGACTTTGGAATTCCTTGATATGTTTGGCTGACAGTGCTTTCTCATCAGTTAGTACAGTTGGCTGGACAGCTGTCTTGAAATGCTGAGAGATGTCAGAGGTGCGTTTCAATTCCTGCACCAGCTGAAGATACCACGAAGTATCAACCTCTCCCCTTCCCTGAGGTGTGGTGATTCTCACATTAAACCATCACTCGTCGCCTCTCTGTGGCCCAGTAGGCCCATGGTGGCTTTACCTCTGACCTTAATCTTCTTATTAAACCCCCTTCACTTCTCCAATATGCTTTTCATTTCCCCTTTGAACCTTAGTGTTCTGCTTGAAGTTTTTGTCTTGACACTCATCATAACCTCACTTTTTCTTCTTCATTTTGTATTCTATCTCCTTTGTTCATCCTCAGAGCTCTGCATTTGTTTGTTCTCCTTTTGCTTTTTGAGGGAACATACCTTGATTGTACCTGAATCATGTCTATTTTAAACATAGCCCTTTGTTCAGTGACTGTTTTTCCCACCATAATTTTGTTCCTGTCTCTCTGGCTCAGCTCCATTCTTTGCCCATTGAAGTCAGCTCTCCTCCAGTTAATTCTTCTTATTCTGGACTGCCAATTATCCATTTTTATCACCACCCCTGGTCCAAAACCAAACCAGCAGTGGGGTTCTAAATGCTGGGAGCTTATTTAGACTGAACTTAATTCTTTGTGATTTATGAAACAGTGTCTCATTTTACTGAGTATCCTTGTCTAGAGAGGGTTGATTGCTCATGTGGAAACATAGCAAATGACTAAGCTACAACTTACCTGTGTTACAAACAGAAGGCCAAGGAAATAAAATAACAAACAAAGACCAGCTGTCAGATAAAGACGCTTTGGCCTAAGGAACTCAGGAAACTGGTCCAGCAGGCTTGTTATTACTGTTTCTATTGAAAACAAGAGTTATCAGTGATTAATTAATGATTTATACCAAGTCTTAGATAAATCCACCACCAGAGAAATGGCAGCCAAGAGAACTGAAGGAGCCAATGGGGAGAGATTTCTCTGTCTATGGGCAGAATTGTATAAGAGCAATGTTTGGAAAATGGAGGCTTGCTAATGTCTCCTGAAAGTAACTCACCATCTCAGGGTGGGTGATAGAAGATTCTGAGATGTGGGCTATAGGCTGTGATTCAGTGGGAACGACAATATTAGACATTTGGTTCAACAATGTGTGGGAGAACTCTCTCAGATTGTATTGCAGAAGAGTTTGCAACACTGATTGGGAAGATTGTACCTTTGCTGTTTCTGATGCCAGGCAGTTCATCTGGTTTATTTTTCCTATCGGAGTAATGAGCCACAACTGAGTGGCTTGCCACTTTATTTCAGAGAGGCTTGTTGTTTCATGCCTCACAATTAATATGTTACCACAGCAATGTGGGGCAGCAAGGTTGCTCAGTGGTTAGCATTGCTGCCTCACAGTGCCAGGGACCCAGGTTCAATTCCAGCCTTGGGTGCCTGTCTGTGTGGAATGAGTGTGGGTTGTGATGTCTGCATGGGTTTCCTCCGGATGCTTGGTTTCCTCCCACAATCCAAGGATGTGCAAATTAGGTGAGTTGGCCATGCTAAAATGCCTGTAGTATTAGGTGCATTAGTCAGGAGTAAACGTAAGAGAATGGGTCTGGGTGGGTTACTCTTCGGAGGGTCGGTGTGTACCTGTTGGGCCAAAGGGTCTGTTTCCACACAGTAGGGAATCTTATCTAATATAATAACCTGTAAGACATTATATAAACCCTGCATAATTATGTGACTTAAGAGCAGAAAGGTCTCAGAAACTATCTTGACTTGGGCCACTTCAAGCATGACATACTGACAAACTGTGCTGCATGTTGTAATTGAGTACTTTCATACTCACCGAGAAGCGTACATGAATATAATGTTTGCATATAACAGTGAGCTGCAATAAATATTCTGTTGGATTCTTTAATAACATAAAGCATTGAAGCAAAATGCACATCAAGGATTCCAGGGTCTAACATATGATTATGGTTCTGAGGTTTTCAAGAAGGTCTCTCACACACAATCTCCTTCTATAAAAGGCATTAGGTGTCAGATGGGTTTTTCTGACACAATGATAGCTCTACAGTCAAAATTACTGACAGCAATGTTATTTCATCCAGGTTTATTTGATTGAATTCAAATTCCTCAGACACTGACGTGAAACACAACCAGAAACTATTGGAAACACTCTGCAGGTTTGGCAGCATCTGTGGAGAGAAAGCAGAATTAACATTTCAGATCCAGTGACCCTACTTCAGAATGCTGTTTTTTGAAGAAGGGTCACTGGACTCAAAACATTAACTCTGCTTCCTCTCTACAGATGCTGCCAAACCTGCTGAGTTCTTCCTGCAATTTCTGATTTCCAGCATCTGCAGTTCTTTTTTGACATAGAGGTGAAAGTTGATCACTTGTCTCCAGGTCATTTATCCAGGCCTCCAGATTAGTCTGTTAACTGAATCACAACATAATTGCTGCTCAATACATTTTAACAAATCCTGTTCCTGATGAAAAGGGTCTAGATGTACATCAAAAATGATAGTTATTATATTGAGACACCTAGAACTTGGCAGCAGAAACAGAAATATGAGTTGTATGATACAACAGAAAGAACAAGGAAAGGGGAAGCAATGGCCTAATGGTATTACCGTTGGACTGTTAATCCAGAGATTATATCCAAGGGACCCAGGCTCAAATCCTGCCACGGCAGTTGGTGGAATTAAGAATCTAATGATGACCATGAATTGATTGTTGGAAAAGCTGACCTGATTTCCTAATGTCTTTTAGAGAAGGAAGCTGCCATCCTTACTTGGTCTGGCCTAGATGTGGCTCCAGACCCGTTGCAATGTGGTTGACTCTTAACTGCCATCTGGGCAATTAGAGATGGGCAATAAATGCTGCCTAGCCAGCAATGATCTCATCCCATGAATGAATGAAGGAAAACAAAATTGTGAACAGCGACTGAACATGAATGCAGATTTTTAAAAAACATGAATTCCACTGTAAATCTTCCAGATGTTAGGTAACAATGACCTGAATATTTCTTTCCTACAACTTGGAACACACTTCATTCAACCAAGCTGAGGTTTCATTAAGACATTGTGGAGAATTTGACTATAGAGTAACATTGTTTTCTCATGCATTACAATCATCAGCAGTAGTTCCAAACATAATAGCTTAGATAAGTTCCTTTTATAAAAGTAGAAAGAGATTGGTTAAATTAAGTAACATTATTGTTGAACTTAAAAGATGTCATTCTTACCAAAACTTGCAAACAGTGTGTCAAGTCCCAAAGTGAGCAGCATGAAGAAAAATAAAATGGACCATAAAGTTGCCCATGGCAACTGTGCAAGGGCCTCTGGGTAGGCAATAAAGGCCAAACCAAACCCTGAACAATGGATACAAAACAAATGATAATATTAGTCCTGCATACAATCAACACACACTGCTACATTTAATTCCGTATAGTCACTGATGTTGAGGCAAATTCAAAAAGTCTCAGCTGAGACATTCCAATTACTTCTGGAACCTACCATGTGGCACACCCTGAATATAAGGATGAATGTATGGGCATGAGATCAGTAATTCAGAATGGTGAGATTGTGACATCTTAATTGTGAACTGGATATGTCGAAGGCCAGTAATTTCATATCTCAAACTATGTTAAATCAGTTCTATACATTTGTTGAATAATGCCTACTTTCAATGGGAATCAATAATTTTAAAGAAACTTGTTTTTTTATAGGTATTTTTATTGAAAATTTAACATTTTTACAAGTTTACAAAATAAAAAAACCCAAGCATAAACATTGATATACAATTAAATCTTAAATAAATAATAACCAAAATTTAACAAAAAAAAACCAACAAAAAAAAACTCAACTAACTACTAATCTAACCTACAACTAACCAGAGTGCAGAGTTAAGTCTCTTACATTATTCAAATAAGAGAAACAAAAACCCAACGGATAACACAGAAATTGGGTACTGAGATACATACTGGGAATGTATTAACATCATATGTAACAAAACCCGTATTCGTGCGGGATTCCTCTCCCAAGGGGCCACGGACCAGCCAGGTTCGCCATTTCAATTACATAAAAGCCCTTGTTAGGACGGCCGAAATATATGTATTTATATAATTCAAGAAGGGCTGCCATATTTTATGGAATAATTTGGTCTTTTGGTGCACCATATTTGTAAGGAAATCAAGGGGAATACATTCCATAACTAATCTGTGCCAAATTGAAAGTCCAGGGGGGCCCTCAGCCACCCAGTTTACCAAAATATTTTTCCTTGCATAGAAAGAGAGAATAGAAAATAATCTCTTCCCGTGCATATCCAGGGAGGGTAAGATCGAAAAGCCCAAAAGGAGAGATACAGGGTCCACTCTAATTTCCGTTCCTAAGATTTCTGTCAGAGCAGTTGCTACTTTAGTCCAATATCTACGCATCTTATGACAGGTCCATAGGCAATGTACAAAAGTGCCCACCTGTATTTTACATTTGGGACACATCGGAGATGTTCCTGCCTTAAATTTTGCCAATCGATCCGGTGCTATATGGGCCCTATGAAGTATCTTCAGCTGAATGGCCTGAGTTCTGTTGCAGATGGTGATTCTTCTGGCATTTTCCCAAATGTCATTCCACGTTTCTATAGAGATTTCTAGTCCGAAATCCTGATCCCATATTTTAAGCAGATTGTCTATATCTCCCAATACTTCACCATGTAGTAAATGATAAATAGTACTGATGGAAGATACCCCCATTGGCCATAGCATTCTACATTCTCTATCTGATTTATAAAGACTATCTAATAACGTAGTCTTCTTCTGTATGTAATCTCGAATTTGGAAGTATTGAAAGAGGTTTCCATTAGGTAATCCGAATTTCTGATGCAGCTGTTCAAAAGACATCAGGATCCCTTCTTTAAGTAGACCCCCTAAACAACAGATACTCCTGGATCTCCAGAGTTTGAAAGTGGCATCTGTAAACCCCAGTTGAAATCCCCATGCTCCCACTATCGGAGCATAGGGGGATGTTTTATGTGAGTTGCCCTCATTTTGCCACATTATATTCCAAGCTTTAATTGTGTTCAGTATTATAGGGTTTTTACAGTGATCCGTAATGATTTTCCTCTTGTCTGAAAATAAAAGGTTAATAAGTGGGCATTTTACTTGAGAAGCCTCAATGTCCAGCCAGATTGATTGTGGGCCAGACAAGACCCAATCAGCTATGTAACTTAATAGGGAACTTAACTGATATTTCCTAAAATCTAGGAAATCCAATCCTCCCCTTGCCTGTGGAAGCTGTAGCTTCTTCAGCTTAATGAGGGGCTGTCTATGATTCCAAATAAAGAAACCCAACCAGCCTTATGATTTACGTAGTGCCAGCCTCAGCAGCATCACCAGAAGCATTCTCATAGGGTATAGGAGACGGGGCAGGACATTCATTTTAATTAGTGCTATTCTACCTAGCCAGGAAATTGGAAGGTCTCCATCGCTGGAGGTCCTGCCTTACCCTTTCCAGTAAATGCACAAAGTTAGCCTTGTATAACTGACCAAATGCTGGGGGAATAAAAATGCCTAATTATAAAAAAACCTCCAGGGACCACCGAAAGGGAAAGTGGGATCCATCCAATAAGTGGGATATACTAGCAAGGCCACCCATTGGCAGAGCCTCCGATTTTGAGAAATTAATTTTATAGCCTGAAAATACACTAAATGTATTAATAACTTGGATTAAGCGAGGCACGGACATCAAAGGATTACTGAGGAATAGAAGAACATCATCTGCATAAAGGGTAATTTTATGTTTACCTGTACCAATCCTTGGGGTCCTTATATTAGGGTCAGCCTGTGTAGTTTCTGCTAGTGGCTCAATTACTAGCGTAAATGGCAATGGCGAGAAACAACATCCCTGACGGCAGCCCCTATCCATACTGAAGTTATCCGAGCCTAATCCATTGGTAATCACAACTGCTTTGGGATCACTATACAGTGTTGAGACCCATTTGGTAAACACCTTTCCAACGCCAAAGCTTTCCAATGTGTAAAACAAATATGACCATTCAACCCTGTCGAATGCCTTTTTTGCATCTAATGAGACTACTATTCCTGGTATCTTTCCCTGATGGCAGGCTTGAATCACATTCAAAACCCTTCTAACATTATTGGATGATCTACGGCCCTTAATGAACCCTGTCTGATCCTCCTTTATGATATGTGGCAATACCCTTTCTAGCCTCAATGCTAACGTTTTAGAGAGGATTTAAAAATCTACATTTACAAAGGATATTGATCTGTATGACGCACAATCTTCTGGGTCCTTTCCTTTTTTAAGGATAAGAGAGATATTTGCCTCTTTCAGTGAAGGTGGGAGACAGCCCTGACTGTATGAGTAGTTATACATGTCCATAAGTAGACCAGCCAATATTCCTGTAAATTCTTTATAGAATTCAGCTTGAAAGCCATCTGGGCCAGGTGCCTTACCGCTCTGAAGTTGCCTGATTGTGTCAAGTATTTCTTGGATTGTTAGGGGAACATTCAAGACCGATATCTGTTCCTGAGTTAGGTCCAGAAAGGTCAAGTTTTTAAAAAATGATTGCATCCTCCAAGTCCTGTCTTCACAATCCTGCGATTTATATAAATCAGAATAAAATTTTCTTAAGATTGCGTTAATCCTTTTACGATCATGAGTAAAAATACCAGTTCTTTCCTTGATAGACGTGATATTTGAGGGGCCTTCTTTTTCTTTGCAAGAAATGCTAAGTATTTACCAAATTCATATGACCTTTGTTTTGCAAATAATATTTCCCTCTTAGCCGTTTGGGTAAGGGTGGTGTTTTGAGCTGTCCTAAGGGCTGTAATCCTTTGCAATTTGATAATAGAAGGTCTGTCAGCGTATGCTGTTTCAGTCGCTTTTAAGCGAGCTTCGAGCAGACGCTGTTGTTCTCCCTTTAATTTTTTCTGGATCGCTGAGTATGAGATGATCAAACCTCATGCATAAGCTTTGATGGTCTCCCACATCATTGATTGGTTGCTAGCCGTACCTAAATTAATTTCTAAAAAAGTTTTAATTTCTTGAGAGATGTACTTTACAAATTTACTGTCTTTCATCAGGAAGGGGTCCATACGCCAATGCCAGGGTGATGTCTCATTGTTCCTCGCCTTGATTTCCATATATACAGCAGCGTGATCAGAAATTGTAATACTGCCTATTTTACAGGATGATATGGAATTTTAAAAAATGAGGGGCAAAAAACAGATCAATTCTGGTATGGCATTTGTGTGGATTGGAGTAAAAAGAAAAATCTCTGCCCTGTGGATGAAGGCATCTCCATATATTTACTAGTCCTAACTTTTTGTTCAAATCCACCAATTGTCTAGATCTGGGAGATACTCCTGCAGTACTCTTAGGAATCCCATCTATTTCCAGATCCATAATACAATTAAAGTCTCCCGCTATAATTGGATGACGGGCACCAAGAGCCATCAACTTTGAGAAGGCTTCCATTATAAATTTAAAAGGAAGTGCCGGGGCAATACAAATTTAAAATCCCATATTCCTCTCCATTTATAAGGGCTTTAATCAGAATATATCTTCCAGATTCGTCTTTTATCTGATTTAGGATTTTGAAAGGGAAATTCTTTCGAATAAGAATAACAACTCCCCTGCGTTTTGAGCTAAAAGAAGGAAAAAAGGCCTGATCAAATCCACCCTGTCGTAATTTCAAGTGTTCTTTATCCAATAAGTGTGTCTCCTGTAGGAGAGCTATATCAACCCTTTCTTTCTTGAGGTTTGATAATATTTTCTTCCTTTTGACTGGTGAATTACTCCCCTTGACATTCCAGGTGCACCACTTAACCGACTGATCAACCATAATCGTCCAGGCAAATCCGAGACCCCTCGGGAGGGGAAACCCTATCCAGAACATCCCGAGCATAGAGCATATAAAATTCACAAAAATAAAGGCTCTCTAATACACTCACAACAGTAAAATAAAAAAACTATTTCGAAATAAAAAAAATATAAAACGTATTTAAATGGAGATTTTTCCTCTTGTTCCCGGGGGTATCACTTCCTTTCCAAAAGTCTATTGTATCCCCTCAAAACCAGTGCCCCACCCTTGACCCAGGCGCCCCTCAATAGGATGAAGAAAATTCAAATATACTACAGAACTAGAATTAACAGTGAGCACCCTACGGACCCACCCACCCCACCCACACCAACACCTGGATATATTTGGTAATGTTAATACCATGTATAAACATATATAACTATGAAATTACAACCTCAACAAGTAATAATTAAATATAATAATACAAAATAACAAGGGAAAACAACCCCGTTCCTAGAAACAGAGGTAAAATAGTATAAGGTAACCACCTCCCTCCAACAACATTAACTAGACCCCCCAGCCTATATATATATATATATATAAAAAAAAAAAACAAGGAGGTGGAGAAAATCGTTCAGTAGAGAACAAATAAATAAATCCCTCTCCCCACCCCCTAAGATAATATTAAACAGTAAGGTAAAAAAATGATTAATATATTAAAAAAAAGTGAGGGTGGGATGTAAACCGGAGTGGGGGGAAAGCAAACCAACATCAATTGTGTCTTACAATTTATCTAAGAGAGTCCCAAAATTCCTTGGTCTTTTCCAGCGATCCGAAGTTATACATGGACCATTCATGGTTAAAGCGTAGCGTCGCTGGGTAGCGCAAGGAGTACTGAATACTTAAGTCCCTTAAACACTTCTTCGCCTCGTCAAACGCCTTCATCTTTCAGACCAGAGCTGGGGAAAAGTCCTGGAATAACATGATCTTGGATCCTTTATAGATTATGGCTTGGAGATCTTTTCCAAGATTTCTGGAGGATTCTAAAAGTATCTGCCTCTCCTTATAACTCTGCAGCCGGAACAGGACCGGGCGAGGACGCTGGTCTGAGCCGGATCCGCGTATTGCAACCCAGTAGTCCCATTCCACCCTTACCTGGCCTGATCCAGCCTCCAGATTTAAAAAGCTGTGGAAGCCACTGTTCAAGGAACACTGTAAGCTGGCCTTCCTCTTCCCGTTCGGGAAGGCCCAGCAAATGAATATTTTTTTGACAGCCTCAATTCTCGAGGTCGTCAATGTGATTCTCTAAGGTCCAGACTCGCTGTTCGAGAATCCGGACCTGATTCACGGCCGATTGTGCTGTAGTTTCGGAGGTCCCGGCCTTTTGGGGTTAATTTGGATCACAAAAATGATTTAAATTAGATTTAAAATAGGTATGAATGTCAAACTGAGTGCACATTTGTAACAAACCATCTTATACTTAAATGGTGAGGCTCCAGATGCTCCTTGTTATTTATGTGTAAATTCCACAGCAATTTCTGACTGCACTCAGAGGTTCAGAGAAATATCTCTAATATGCACCACTCTGCTGTTACAAAAATGGTATCTCCTGACATTTACAAACTTGGCTCAGTGTGAAATTACCTATTACATGTGTAGAGTCACATTATTATTGTTGATGTGGAAGAAGGGTTTGGGGGGAAGGGGGAGAAGATCAACTGAAAGGCAGGATCTTAGCTCTCAGCAGCTCCCCCTAGTCCTCCCATCTACATGAAGTAGTGTCCTTCAAAAAAGTGTTGATGCCTTTAGATGAATTCCCCCTTCTTGGATGCCCGATAGGAATTCACAGGATTTTGATTTCACTTTTCCTCATGATTGTCCCCTGGTCTCCACAAGTAGGTGCAGAACCAGGGAGGAGATGTTTCAATGGCCATTCATTGGCCACTTAAACACCATAATTAATGGCAGAGCATCAAAATCCATCCATGAATCTTCTGCCACCATGATAGATGAGTGACAAGAAGCTACAAACTAATGCTTTCCCACACAATTTCATGTCCCATTGCTCCCAAATTGTCATTTGGAAGGGCATAAAATTCTGCATTTTATTTCTGAACTACTCTAAGTTCACTCATTGAGAGTTACATTTCCTTCACTATCACAGTTCATGTGCTGTTAATTTTGCAATCAAACAATTTACTTGGTTAAGCAGATGCTCAGTTGCTTTCTCTCTGTAGTCACATCTCAGGTACAGATGATATTGTGACAATGCCATCTCCCACGTCTCGATAAACTCCAAATATCATTGACATTAAACAGGTCAGGAGATGTCAAATGGACTACCACAGCTTTGCCGTTCTCAAGGGCAAGTAGAGATGGGCAGTGAATGCTGGCCAGCCAGCAATGCCCATATCCCACCAATGTATATTGAACAAATATTGATGACATAGTCTCATAAGTGATTGTAACTGAAAATCTGATTACTGAATCAATCCATGATTTCAGAAAGAAAGAGGCACTGAGAATAAACAATCCTTTGCATCCCACTGCCGATCTCATCCAGTTGTATCTAATCTCATCATCCTAGCCCTTAGCATTGATTCCCTCCTGCTCATACCAAGATGATTACAACAATAAACTAACTCATTAGAATTCATCACAAAGTCTCAGCTTGCTTTTCGCAACATGTGCAAAATGATCTTTCCAAATACAAACAAAAGACTGAAAGGTACATTTCAATTCTAAATTTTAATACCTCAATCAGACAAAATAAAAGAAGGAACAGTTAAATTTTAAAAAGTGATTTTTGAAATTCAATTGATTCTGTTGTTGAGCTTACCTGAGCATCAGCCAGTTTGGAGAAGTCTGACTGGCTTCCGATGTAGAATTCAATTCCTTTCGAGGCTCCCTCCAGGGTAACCCCTCGGATCAGGAGTATCGTCAGAACCACATACGGGATAATTGCAGTGAAATAAACAACCTGAGAATGGAGAATAAATTGGAAGATTTTCCTGTATTAGTGGTACAACATTTACTTTATTGGATCCAGCTGATTGTAAACTGATAGGAATATAAACAAAGAGTGAATCAGAAGACAGTTGGCTACATGATGGGGATATTTAACACTCAGCTACATGTTGGAAATAAGTTTAAATTCTACAATATTATTTTTAGTTTTATAATTAATCACATTCAGGGAAATGACAGATGTATTCAGGAGAATTGATGAGAACTTCACGAATATATTCAACACTTCATATTTCATGATTCTTTACTATTCTAATAGTCCAGACAAATGGTAAATAAAACCCTGACCCTAATCTGCTCAGTCCCTTCCCCCAGTCCTGCCCAGCCTTCCGCAGCAATTGGAATTTCCCCCAGAGTCCCTGTGTCAGTGACTGAAACCCTTAGAATGAGGGACACATTCAGGAATTTGGGGGCATTGCTGGGGCTAGAAATTAGTTATGTTCAATTTCAGTTGTGGATATTACAATTTGTGACTGTTCTTCACACTTTTTTTTCACACTTATTTCAGCCTCGTCATTTCTCTGATTGTTGTGTTGTTCAGAGCAGGACCCTCGCAGTTTGTGGCTGAACACTTGGCAGGTGATTGAGCAGCATGAGCAGCATATCTGCTCCTCTTCAAGGCTGTATCCCCTCAAAGGGTAACCATGCTCTGTGGAAGCTACAAAGGATTACTGCACACTAGTTCATTTTCTGTTCTCCATACCTTACAGGAACTGTCAACATCACCAAGGATATAAACTACGCACTTCACAACAGTCAATAAATTCTAGTTTTATTCTTACAGGGAATCTGTATTTTGTCAGTAGTTGTAACTGTCTTCATCACCAGTCATTTACCTTTCCTGAAGATTTGATTCCTTTCAAAAATGCTGTCCCAACCATCAGCCAGGCTAGAAGCAGACAGAGGGCTAAATGCCAGACTATCTCCCCAGTCTCATCCAATGAACTTGTACGGTGTAAAACTGCTTGACTGAGTTAGAAAAAGAGAAAATATTTTCCATAAGGGTACTGTTTATTACACATAGATACTATGTGCTCAATGCATCTGAGTATTTAGTGCAATATACAGGGCTTTTAAAAATATTCTTGTAAGAGGATTCGCAGTAGGTTAAAATCTTCGAGTAAAAAGTGAGGTCTGCAGATGCTGGAGATCACAGCTGCAAATGTGTTGCTGGTCAAAGCACAGCAGGCCAGGCAGCATCTCAGGAACAGAGAATTCGACGTTTCGAGCATGAGCCCTTCATCAGGAATAAGAGAGAGAGAGAGCCAAGCAGGTTAAGATAAAGGGTAGGGAGGAGGGACCAGGGGGAGGGGCGATGGAGGTGGGATAGGTGGAAGGAGGTCAAGGTGAGGGTGATAGGCCGGAGTGGGGTGGGGGCGGAGAGGTCAGGAAGAGGATTGCAGGTTAGGAGGGCGGTGTTGAGTTGAGGGAACCGACTGAGACAAGGTGGGGGAGGGGAAATGAGGAAACTGGAGAAATCTGAATTCATACCTTGTGGTTGGAGGGTTCCCAGGCGGAAGATGAGGCGCTCCTCCTCCAGCCGTCGTGTTGTTGTGTTCTGCCAGTGGAGGAGTCCAAGGACCTGCATGTCCTCGTGGAGTGGGAGGGAGAGTTAAAGTTGTTACAGAATAAGTCCTACTTTTAAATAAGAGAATGATTACTGAAGTTTGATGTCCTTTATGTTTTTCTCTTTCTACATCTTATTCAAACAGAATGTGGGTGCGTTTGCTATATTTGAATCTGCAACTGCATGAAAAAATTCATGGCATGTCTTAATGGGCTCCATCTTATGCTCAAATTTACACTTGAAATGGAACAGTCAAATTAATCTCCTTAGCTAGAGTTCTAGTTGGGAAATCAGCCAGGGGTTCTCTACTCCTATATACCAAAGATCTACCTTCAGAAGTTAGTACACATGTTGAGATTCCTATGTTTTCATATACTGCAAAATGGGCATGATCAGCAACCTTGTAAATTTATTGGCCATGTAAATGTAATGTTGAAGTAGGGCACTTCTCAAGCACCCTGCAGGTAATGGCCACTGATCAGATAATCCCTCAATGTATGTTCCAACCAGACATCACAGGCCTTAAGGCAGGCCTGGAAGCGCCCAGTCCTCTTCAGGTCTGAAAGGGCAAGGTATCTCCAATGTTTGATCAAGAGTTGAAGTCAACTGTTTCACATTGTTACTATTTTTGTTATGAACATGATGCTGATATTAAACCAACAAGATGTTTTGCTTAGAACAAATAAATAATGTGGTATATTAATTTTAGTGCTGGTGTGATGCCATGTTTCAATGTTATATATTCCAAAGACTGATGGATCGTATCAATAATTCACTCAACTGTTCCCAACAAAAACATTCTAACTATACCAAGCCAGCCTGCAAATACAAATTCACGATACAGTGTTTTAATATTAATTGAGATTCTAAAACTGAACTATGTTTACTGGATAATCCTGAGTGTTCAAATAATTACAAGGGAACAAAATAAACAGAGCCGTACATTGGTCTCTCAGATCGAAGATTCTGAAGTCTTTTGGGTTTGGGGAAAAATGCTGTTTATTTTCAAGTTGAGGCAGATTTGCGGAAATCTTGGCAAATGCTAGCTGTGTTAAACGGTTGCTCCTAAAACAGAGAAGTAGTTTTAGGATCTAGAGTTTAGAAGAATGAAAGATTATCTCATTCAGACACACAAAATTCCTCACTGGACACTCCCGAAAAATGTGTTGCTGGAAAAGCGCAGCAGGTCAGGCAGCATCCAAGGAGCAGGAGAATCGACGTTTCGGGCATAAGCCCTTCTTCAGGAATCTGATTCCTGAAGAAGGGCTTATGCCCGAAACATCGATTTTCCTGCTCCTTTCATGCTGACTAACCTGCTGCGCTTTTCCAGCATCACATTTTTCAGCTCTGATCTCCAACATCTGCAGTGCTCACTTTCTCACAGGACAATCCCACCATTTGTGGAGGAGGAGTTTGAAAACACATTCAATACTATGCACTTGGCTCGTTAATAAGAACCTGTGGTGTTGGAGGAAGGATAATAGCACAGGCAGAGGAATGACTAACTAATAGAAGACAGATTTGCGATAATGGGGGCATTTTCAGGATGGCCTATAACTAATGTAGTGCTGTAGGGCTGGGGCCACAATTATTTACAATATATTAATGACTTTGATGAGGAAAGTGAATGGACTATCGCCAAGTTTGTGGATGATATGAAAATAGATGGGAAGGCAAGTGGTGAGGATGACACACAGAGACTGGAGGGATACAGGCAGAGTAAAAGAGTGGGCGATAAAACATGGCAGATTGAATAGGGAAATCCCTGGCAATTACAGACCAGGCAGTCTTACGTCTGTGGTCAGCAAGGTTTTGGAAAGAATTCTGAGGGGTAGGATTTATGACTATTTGGAAAAGCATAGTGTGATTAAAGGCAGTCAACATGGCTTTGTGAAGGGCATGTTATGCCTCACAAATCTTATTGAGTTCTTTGAAGAGGTGATGAAACAGGTCGATGAAGGTCGAGAAATAGGTGTGGTGTATATGGACTTCAGCAAGGCATTTGATAAGGTTCCCTATGGTAGATTCATTCATAAAGTTAGGAGGTATGGGTTACAGGGAGATTTGGTTGTCTGGATTCAGAATTGGCTGGCTGACAGAAGGCAGAGAGTGGTTGTAGATGGAAAGTATTCTGCCTGGAGGTCAATGTTGAGTGGGGTCCCACAGAGCTCTGTTCTTGGACCTCTGTTCTTCGTAAATTTTACAAATGATTTGGATGAAGAGGTTGAGGGGTGGGTTAGTAAATTTGCAAATGACACAAAGGTTGGAAGTGCTGTTGATAGTATCGAGGGCTACTGTAGGTTGCAGCACCTCATAGACAGGATGCAGAGCTGGGCTGAGAAATGGTAGATGGAGTTCAATCTGGATAAATGCGAAGTGATGCATTTTAGAAGGGGAAGGTTGAACTTGAATGCTGATATAGGATTAAAGACAGGATTCTTGGCAGTGTGAAGGAACATAGGGATCTTAGTGTTCAAGTGTATAGATCCCTCAAAGTTGCCACCCAAGTGGATAAGGTTGTTAAGAAAGCATTGGGGGGTTTTGGCTTTCATTAACAGGGGGAATCGAGTTTAAGAACCGCGAGGTTTTGTTGCAGTTCTACAAGTCCCTGGTGAGACCACACTTGGAATATTGTGTCCAGTTCTGGTCGCCCTATTATAGGAAAGATACAGAGGCTTTGGAGAGGGTGCAAAGAAGGTTTACCAAGATGCTTCTTGTCTTACAAAGAGAGGTTGACTAAGCTCGGATTTTTCTCGCTGGAGATTAGGAGGAAGGGAGGTGACCTGATTGAGGTACACAAGGTAATGAGAGGCATGGAGAAAGTGAGGACTGCAGATGCTGGAGATCAGAGCTGAAAATGTGTTGCTGGAAAAGCGCAGCAAATAGGCAGCATCCAAGGAGCAGGAGATTCGACGTTTCGAGCATGAGCCCTTCTTCAAGAATGAGGACAGTGTGCCAAGCTAGCTAAGATAAAAGGTAGGAAGGAGGGACTTGGGGGAGGGGTATTGGAAATGCGATAGGTGGAAGGAGGTTAAGGTGAAGGTGATAAGGTGAGGGTGATAGGCCGGAGGGGGGGTGGGGGCGGAGAGGTCAGGAAGAAGATTGCAGGTTAGGAAGGTGGTGCTGAGTTCGAGGGTTGGGACTGAGACAAGGTGGGGGGAGGGGAAATGAGGAAACTGGAGAAATCTGAGTTCATCCCTTGTGGTTGGAGGGTTCCTAGGCGGAAGATGAGGCGCTCTTCCTCCAGCCGCCGTGTTGCTATGGTCTGGCGATGCAGGAGTCCAAGGACCTGCATGTCCTTAGTGGAGTGGGAGGGGGAGTTGAAGTGTTGAGCCACGGGGTGGTTGGGTTGGTTGGTCCAGGTGTCCCAGAGGTGTTCTCTGAAACGTTCCGCAAGTAGGTGGCCTGTCACCCCAATATAGAGGAGGCCATATCCCTCATGAGAGGCATGGATAGAGTCAACAGCCAGAGAGATTTCCCCAGAGCAAGACTGACTGGCACAAGGGGTCATAGTTTTAAGATTTTAGGAGGAAGGTATAAAGGAGACGTCAGAGGTAGGTTCATTACGCAGAGAGTTGTGAATGCATGGAATGCATTGCCAGTTGTGGTGGTGGAAGCAGAGTCATTAGGGACATTTAACAGTGAGTTGCGGGGTGTGTAGGTTTGGTTATTTTATTTTACATTAGGATTAAACCTTGGCACAACATGGTAGGCCAAATGGCCTGTTCTATGCTGTACTTTCCTATGTTCTATGTAATTACACTTGCATTAAATTTAGGATAAAACTACAATTATGATTTTCCAGTGTAGCACACTTGCATGCACTGGAAACTTTGTATATTAATACACAGGGATCATCTTTGTAGACAGAAAAACTGTGTATGAGCTCTGCCCCGATTCAAATGAACAGAATAGATGACAGCCATTAACTCAGGCAATGCTCTGGCCAATCTATCAACCTCCTGGTTTAAATTTAAACAAAATCTGCCAGGAAAATGTCAAATAGCTCTAATGGGCACATCCCTCAGTGTAACAACTCAACCAATCAGAGTTCACTTGTCAACCAATCGGAATGCACCTCTCATTCAGCATCTGTTATTTTCCACTAACATAAAACAAAAGTTGGAAATCTGAAACAAAAGCAAAAATTTCTGCAGAAACTCAGCAGGTCTGGCAGCATCTATGGGGAGAAAGCAAAGTCAATGATTCAGGTCCAGTTCTGAAGAAAGATTGCTAGACCCAAAACATTAACTCTGCTTTCTCTCTGCAGATGCTACCAAACCTGCTGAGTTTCTCCAACAATTTCTGGGGGTTTTTTGTTCCTGTTATTTTCCCTTCACTTTAGTATTTCTTGCAAATTTTCAGAATGAATGGAAGACAGGAAGTTTTGACTTAATGTGTCTTTTGTCAGCATTAATCAAAGTCTGTCATACTTAACAACAATGTACTTACTCCCAGTATTGCTCACTCGGACCCTGGTGAGGAATGGAGATTTCTGATCCAATTAGGCAAGTGTTATTATACGTCTGCAGCCATGTTGTATTAATGACTTGAAAATATCCATCGTCCAGAGTAAGATTGCAAAATGGATCTAGAAAATGTTGAATGTGTTTTAGAACTTTACTGCTCCTTGTTGAACAATGCTGCCATTTCTAGTGGTATAATCAGGGTCTCTGGGCAACCCAACCCAACCTCATCCATTACATAAGGTGCAATCAGAGGCATAGACTGAGGTAGGAATATATAAAATGAAGAGCCTCCCTTCTTCCCAATGTCCACTCATTGAATCCAGGGTAGGATGGTTTGAGGACGGCCTTTCTTGCCAGATGTAAAATGACTCCCTAAGAGATGTCTTAAATGGGTATGCTGGCTGCCATTGGCATTCTTATGTATGTGTTGAAGGGTGGGGGTGGGGAAGCGGCACAAGATGTGGGTTCACTCTATCTGGTCTGTTGTTTCCTAGGAGGGTAGATTTTCAGGTGGGTGCCCAATAGAGGTATCCAATGACATCGAAGAAAATTGCATTGTTCAATTACTGGCTTCCATAAAGTGTTTGGTACTAGTGGTAGATGCAAGTGGCCCAAAAGCTCCCTTAACACACAAATAGGTACATCAACAGTGAAGGTTCCCACTTCATGAAGATGCATCCTATGACACTCAATAGCATATCCTGCATGTGAAAGAAATCACACAGGGACTGAGACACAATGTTTTTTGTTGAACACCAGTCTGCAACAGCACAGAGAATCACTAAATTATTATAGCACAGAAAGAGACGATGCAAACTGTTGTGAAAATCCAAATTAGAGTTTCACCTAGTTCCTCCACTCAGTAGCTCTGAACTCCTTCCTTTTCAAACAATGATCGATCTCCCATTTGAATGTCTTGAATAAAAGTAACCTCCACCACACTCTCAGGCAATACATATGCAATCCTAACTTCTTGCTGTGTGGATAAAAATTTCCATTGAGTCACCATTGGTTGTGAATGGTTTTAATTGGCCCTTCATTCTCTCCAGACTGTACACGCTGGGTACATGTACTGAGCTCCCTCCTTGTATTCCACATCATTAGTTCACACTAATGACAGCATCATTTAGGGATTTTAAGAAAAGTGTCTCATACACCATGTTTGAAGCTGACAGAAATGTCAGCATTGTGGAGCACAAACAGAAGAGACAAATGAGTAAAGAACTTTCTACATGGGCGCCAAATGTGTCCCTTCAGATCCACTTGGTCTGTGCTAGCCATGTGATAGTTAATGTATTCAGACTCACTCAGGAAGGACCAGCCAATCACTGAGCTTTCAGACATCCCATCCCTCAAAGACGATATCCCAGCCTCCTTACTCAGTCTGGTCTATAAGCTTAAGTCTCAAACTCCCTGGTCTCAATCCCTCACACATTAACTCAGATATTATATTGACACATTTTTTAGGTATTTTCATGACTATATTTTCATATCCACATCTTATGAAAAAGTTCAAACTCTCAATATTTACAATATACATATCTATGCTATACCTTTATTATAGATTGCAGTGGTTCACCACCACATTACTAAGGGCATTTGGGATAAACAATGAATATTGGCATAGACAGTGGTACCCACATCCCTTGATCAGTTTGTTCAGACTTTTATGACACACCTCTGGGGGGGGGGTTAGAAATGAACCTTGTGGGTCAGAGGTTGGGGCATTACCACTGTCAAAAGCCATGTGATAAGCTTTCATTAATGGATCAGAAAATGAATATTAATCCTGATAATTAATTACTTCTGATTCCCTAACTCCAGTACGATCACTTTCCAGGCTTCAAAACTTGTGAATTGTGTTTTATAATAAAAAAAAGATTGAGAGTAACTTCCTGGACCCATGCACAGGGTCACAGACAGGAATGTGAGTCCAAAATGCAGATATATGGAAATTAAAAGGTATTATTTAAATCATGAATTTCTTGTTTTCCAAGACTCACACCTTCCCTTAAGAGGCAAAATGCAGCAAGAATATGTACATAGTCGGCTGACTAGAAGAGCACCTCCCAATGTATTGAATAAGGGCAAACACTGTTGTAAGTCATTGGCTATTGGTACTTAAAATTGACACCAGTTGCAGGTCATACATTGGTTTCCTTGACTCAGAGGGAAACAACTTAAACATTTTTGAAATAAAATAAGATCATAAGGCTATAAGAGATAGGAAGATCATTATGCCTTTCAACCTATCAAGTTTATTCCACCATTCAATCATAGCTGATATGTTTCTCAACCCCATTCTCCTGCCATCTCCCCATAACCTATGATCCCCTGACTAATCAAGAACCTATCTTTCTGTCTTAAATATATTCAATGAGTTGGCCTCCATTGTCTTCTGCAGAAATGAGTCCCACAGATTCACCCTTCATCTCAGCTCTGAGGCTTCGTACCATCACTCTGAGGCTGTGTCTCGGGTCCTATCAGACTCTATATAGGCCTTTCAGTATTTTGCAAGTTTCAATAAGATCCCTCTCATCCTTCTGAATCCCATCAAGTAGAAACCCGAAGTCCCTAACTGCTCCTCCTATGACAAGCCATTCATCCCCATGATCATTCTTGTAAGCCTCCTCCTCCTCCAATGCCAGCACATCCTTCCTTAGATACAGAGCCCAAAACTGCTTGCAATTTGCCAAAAGTAATCTGAACAGATACTTTACGATCACAACAGTATATTCCTGCTCTTGCATTTTAAGCCTTTTAGAATAAATTCTAAAATTGCATTTGCCTTCCCAGCACCCAACTGAACCTGCATATTCACATCAAGAAAATCCTGAACTAGGACTCTGAAATTCCTTTGTGCTTCTGATATCCGAAGACTTGCTCCATTTAGAAAATATTCTGCGCTCTACTTTTCCAACCAAAGTGCATAATTCCACACTTGCCACAGTGTTCCATCTGCCACTTCTTCATCTACTCTCCAAGTCTTTCTGCAGCCTCCCTACCTCCTCAACATTATCTGTCCCTCCACCTATCTCTGTTTAACACACATGTTGTTCTAAAACTTGTTGCTACTCTCACTCCCATTTGTAAAACCAATGACGTTTGAAATCTGCGTCCTGGTCCTGATCTTCAAATTTCCTTTCAGGCTCAAAATCCAGCATCCAATCTCATGACCCCTAATCCTAAAGGTCAAGGAGTGAATGTAAATCATTCATTGTGTTACTGATGACATTGAATGAAGATTTTGAGGGAGATGAGCCTGAAATGAAAACAAAGAGAAAAACTGAACTCTGTACCAGACAGTAGTAATGTAGGTACTGATAATAAAAGGTTGAAACTACCTTAGCTTCCCTACATCTACAATCCAGGTAGAGTAAAGCAGCTGAGAATGACCAACAGTGACAATACTAAAGGAGAGATGATTTTCTTTGAAGCATCTCTCTTGCCTGTAAGCAATTATTATTGACAATCTTTCACTTCAGTGACTCAGTGACATGATCCTTGGAGCTGGATCCTGTCCAAGTCTCTCTGCTGTACAATCACAATGAAGTTGGTTATCGAAAGCATTGGCTACTTTTCTTATGACAGATCAACAGAATAAAATATGAACAGTCACGGAATGTCCCCAGTCAAAGTGAACACTGTACCTTTGGGAGTCCTGCTGCATGTTTCATCTGCTCCCCACCAACTGAAGCAGTCTGCCCATGGTAGGGGTGATTGGAAGGAAGCAAACAGGTAGTACAGACTGTAACCAATAATGCAGGCATAGGAAATGTTGGCAATTATGATCAGAAGGACCATGGTGACTCCAACACCTTAAAATTGAACAAAGGAAAAAGAGCTTAGAAACAATACTGTTTATTTGAAATAAAATTGTTCTCTTGAATTCAATTGCAATGTATTTCCAACTAGAATATGTTTAATGTAATTTGAGAGAGAAAGAGGGAGACAGTGTTTTGAAATAAGGCAGCCATGGTTGACTGATGTTGCTTCTCTCCAGTCTGAACTTATAAAGTTGAAAATAAGCCATCAACTTTATTATCCCTGTTCTTGAATATAAGCACAGGTCATCCTCAGAGTTCAGAAATTATGATAAAGTTACAGACAATTAGGTTCAGAATCTAAACAAGAATTGGACAAGAGAATATTATTCTGTTGTTACAACTATCCCTCTAGTATTGCCATTGTCTTAGTGGCTGTTAGATTTGGTCAGCATTTCCAACAATGTTCAGCTAAAATTGTTGAGTGGATGATCCACCTTGGCCTCATCCGACGGTCGCCAGCATCACAGATGCCAGTCTTCAGCCAAATCAATTCACTCCACTTGGTGTCAAGAAACAGTTAGAGTCACTGCATAGTGCAAGGGATTTGGGCCCTGACAGTGTTACAGCAACAGTACTGAAGAGTTGTGCTCCAGAATTCATCGCCAAGCTCTTACAGTACAGTAAGAACACTGGCATATACCTGACAACATGAAACATTGACCAGATATGTTCTGGACACAAAAGCCAATTACTGCCCTAACAGTCCACTCTCTCAATCATCGGAAACAACCTGCTCAGTGACACCCAGCTTGTGTTCCTCCAGGGTCACTCAGTGCCTGGCCTTGGTTTAAACAAAACAGCTGGATTCCAGAGGTATGGTGGAAGTGACAGTCCTTGACATCAAGGCCGCATTTGCCCGTGTGTGGCATCAAGAAGCCTGAGCAAACTGAAATCAATTAGTGTCAAGGGACAAACTCTTCACTTGTTCGAGTCATAACTGGAACACTGAAAGATGGATATGGATGCCGGAGGCCAGTCATCTCAGCTCTAGGACATCTCTGCAAGAGTTCATCAGGCAAAGTCTTAGAGAGAATTGTAAGGGATAGGATTTATGAACATTTGGATAGGAATAATGTGATCAAGGATAGTCAACATGGTTTTGTGAAGGGCAGGTCGTGCCTCACAAACCTCATTGAATTCTTTGAGAAGGTGACTAAGGAGGTGGATGAGGGTAAAGCGATAGATGTGGTGTATATGGATTTGATAAGGTTCCCCATGGTAGGCTACTGCAAAAATATGGAGGTATGGCATTGAGGGTGAGTTGGAGGTTTGGATTAGGAATTGGCTGGCTGGAAGAAGACAGAGGGTAGTAGTTGATGGTAAAGGTTCATCTTGGAGTGCAGTTACTAGCGGTGTTCCGCAAGGATCTGTTTTGGGACCATTGCTGTTTGTCATTTTTATAAATGACCTGGAGGAGGGGCTAGAAGGCTGGGTGAGCAAGTTTGTGGATGATACAAAAGTCGGTGGAGTTGTTGACAGTGAGGAAGGATGTGGCAGATTACAGCGGGATATAGATAAGCTGCAGAGCTGGACAGAAAGGTGGGAAATGGAGTTCAATGTAGGTAAATGTGAAGTGATTCACTTTGGTAAGAGTAACAAGAAGATGGAGTACTGGGCTAATAGTCGGATATTTGGTAGTGTGGATGAGCAGAGGGATCTTGGTGTCCATGTACACAGATCTCTGAAAGTTGCCACACAGGTAAATAGTGCTGTGAAAAAAGCATATGGCGTACTGGCTTTTATTGGTAGAGGAATTGAGTTCCGGATTCCTGAGCTCATGTTGCAGTTGTATAAGACTCTGGTGCGGCTGCATCTGGAGTATTGTGTGCAGTTTTGGTCGCCATACTATAGGAAGGATGTGGAGGCACTGGAACGGGTGCAGAGGAGGTTTACCAGGATGTTGCCTGATATGGTAGGAAGATCGTATGAGGAAAGGCTGAGGCACTTGGGGCTGTTTTCATTGGAGAAGAGAAGGTTTGGGGGTGACTTGATAGAGGTGTACAAGATGATTAGGGGTTTAGATAGGGTTGACCATGAGAACCTTTTTCCAAGTATTGAGTCAGCTATTACGAGGTGGCATAGCTTTAAATTAAGGGGTGGTAGGTATAGGACAGATGTTAGGGGTAGATTCTTTACTCAGCGAGTCGTGAGTTCATGGAATGCCCTGCCAATAGCAGTGGTGGACTCTCCCTCTTTATGGGCATTTAAACGGGCATTGGATAGACATATGGAGGATAGTGGGCTAGTGTAGGTTAGGTGGGCTTGGATCGGCGCAACATTGAGGGCCAAAGGGCCTGTACTGCGCTGTATTGTTCTATGTTCTAGGTTAGTGTCTGAGGTCCAACCATCTCTAACTATTTCATCAGTGATCTTCCCTCCACCATAAGGTCAGAAGTAGGGATGTTCACAATGATTGCACAATGTTCAGCAATATTCGCAACTCCTCAGATACTGAAGAAGTCCTGAATAATATCCAGGCTTGGGCTGACAAGTGGCAAGTAACACTCCTACCACCCAAATGCCAGGCAATGACCATTTCCAACAAGAGACAATCTAACCACTGCTCCATGATATTCAATGGTGTTACCATCAATGAATACCCCCACAATCAATATCCTTGTTGTCACCATTAACCAGAAACTCAACTGGACTTACTATACAAACACAATGGTGACAAGAGCTGGTCAGAGGCTAGGAATACTGCAGGAGTAACTCACCTCCTGTCTCCCCAAGCTTGTTATCATCTACAAGGCATAAGTCAGGAGTTTAATGGAATATTCCTCACTTGCCTGCTCCAAGAGCACGCCAGAAGTTTGACACCCTCCAGGACAAAGCTGCTTACTTGATTGGCAAAACATCTACAAGCATCCATTCCCTTCACACCGATACACAATTGCAACAGTTTGTGCTACCTACAAGATGCACTGCAGAAATTTACCAAGGCTCCTTTGAAAGCACCTTCCAAACTCATGACCACTTCCATCTAGAAAGACAAGGGCAGCAAATACAGGGAATGCCACTACCTGCAAATTCCTCTCTAAAATGATCACCATGCTGACTTGGAAATATACCATTGATCCTTCACAGTCACGAGGTCAAAATCCTGGAATTCCTTTCCAAAGGACATTGTAGGGAAACCTACAGCGCATAGACTGCAGAGGTTCTAGAAGGCAGCTCATCACTACTTCTCATGAGTAACTAGCGATAGGCAATAAATGCTGGCCCAGCCAGAGAAAACAAGTTCCTTGAACGAATAAGAAAAAAGCTCATTGAAGAACAATCTTTGCAGGACTTATACATTTAGTGGTAAGGTCTTGGGGTCTGTTGCTGAACAAAGAGACCTGAACAAAGAGTGCAGGTTCATAGCTCCTTGAAAGTGGATCGCAGGTAGATAGGATAGTGAAGAAGGCTTTTGGTATGCTTTCCTTTATCAGTCAGAGTATTGAGTACAGGAGCTGGGAGGTTGTGTTGCGGCTGTACAGGACATTTGTTAGGCCACTGTTGGAATATTGTGTGCAATTCTGGTCTCCTTCCTATTGAAAAGATATTGTGAAACTTGAAAGGGTTCAGAAGAGGTTTACAAGGAAGTTGCCAGGGTTGGAGGATTTGAGCTATAGGGAGAGGCTGTACAGACTGGGGCTGTTTTCCCTGGAGCGTCGGAGGCTGAGGGGTGACCTTGTAGAGGTTTACAAAATTATGTGAGGCATGGATAGGATAAATAGACAAAGTCTTTTCTCTGGGGTGTGGGAGTCCAGAACTAGAGGGCATAGGTTTAGAGTGAACGGGGAAAGATATAAAAGAGACCTAATAGGCAACTTTTTCTTACAGAGGGTGGTACATGTATGAAATGAGCTGCCAGAGGAAATAGATGTCCAAGTGAGCATTCTTCAACCTAAAAACTAACCACTGAAACATTGAACGCCATCAACTATTAACTCACTGGGTGCAGACTTGACCCAATGTGTAGTATGCACTTTGGTTTTTTTTTACCAAGGATTGGGAAATCATGGGCATGATTTGAAACTGCGCCCAATGAAAACAATTCACATTGTCCAAGTATAACATGTCAGCCTTGAGAGCACATTTAATTTCATAGTTTAGGTGATCATGGTGCAGATGAAGATGAATATCTTTGTAATCTTGGCTACCTGGCTTAATTACTACTTCAAAGTTATAACTTTGCCAATTCTTGACTAATTCAATTGCACCATATGTGACTTGTTCTGCCATGGTGGGTGTGGTTTGAATGTCATGATTTGAGACTGCACTTAGATCTGTACATACTGGTAACCATGTATCTGTTAGAGTAAATATTTCGGGAAGCCAGTGAGAGGTTGCGCATTGACACTCATTGACAATACATACAATTGTTGATCTGCTGTCTCCACTGAGAGATGGTTTCTCATAGCCTGTACCATGGAACATTACTTGCTCAGGTGCATGTCATTGAGGCCATATAGTGGTTACATGGTAACACTAACTCCGGTGTTGATTTTAGCTTTTATCTTGTATCACACTGCCTTCTCAGGACACATGATATTAAAGAGCTCCTGATTGCTTTCTACTCCCAACACAGAGTGTGAGATTAACATCATGTAAAGCCTGCTCATTTTCTAAAATTTGCCTTTCATTTGGTTGACTCTGAACCTCATCAATGTGGTTGCCTTGGTGCACCTTGGTAACAGTTTCCTTGTTGCTGATGATTTGTTATTACTCTATACTGTCATGTTGGTCACTTGTTGGTTTAATGTAAGGGCCTGACTTGGCTTTTGGAAACAGATTTCCTGCACATAGCCATGTCCCTTGATGCTACAGATATCAAAAAATAGAGCATGGACTTTGGAGAAGTGCAACAAACTACTGCTACTGGAGCTTTTGTTGGGTTTCTGTGCTTTACTGACCATTGCAATAGTATTGGTAGCACCTAAAGCATGTAATTGTTGCTGGCCTGCCACTATATCTTCATAGATCTGTCTATCCTCAAGTAATATGTCAAGACTGTGGCCCTTCTTATTGCACAAATGTTTCTTCCAACTGACTTTAATTCATGTGAATGTGATAATCAACTCATTAATATTCTCTGGCCGTTCCTCTTCAGTAAAGTCACACTCATGCCCTTTGCTTTGGCATCCTCCAACAAACTGGTGAATAGTCTCTTGAGGATTCTTGTCTATTTGAAATGATGTGGAGTCTGTTCATCCTGAAGTGAATTCTTATCTTGATCTGCTCTTCAAGATCTTTCCAAATCATATCCAGACTTTTCTGATCCACCCAGAAAAACTGTGCATGTTAATAATGTGAAGCTACTCCTTGTCAAGTCATAAAATCCCTACGGAGTGGAAGCAGGCCATTCAGCTCATTGAGTCTGCATGACCCTCTGAACAGCATCCCATCCAGAACCAATCTCCTTACCCTATCCCTGCAACTCTCCATTTCCCCTCGCTAATCCACCTAACCTACACATCCCTGGACGCTATCAGCAATTTAGCACAGCCAATCCACCAAACATGCATATCTTTGGACCGTGAGAGGAAACCCAAGCACCTGGTGGGACCCATCTGAAATGGGCAGAATGTGTAAACTCCACATAGACAGTTGCCTGAGGGTCAATTCAAACCCGGATCCCTGGCAATGTAAGGCCACTGTACCTCCCTGAGTTCTGACAAGATTTTTAAGAGTTCTTTTCATGACCTCACCTAGACCTTGATCTGCAAAATAGAACTGCATGAAGTTTTGGAACAGTAAAATCAGTGAAGGTGTTGCTGGATGCCAAATCCATACCAGTTTTGTTGCTATCCATGAGTTGGCCTTTACAAAAACACCAGCTTTTGCTGTGTGTCTCTGATATTTTTGTCTCTCCAAATTATACTGCTCTTTCCTTAAGAACAAAGACGTTTGTAATTGTCATTATGTATTAACTTCCATCAACCGAGCTTTCTAGGATTCAAGTTTTCTGTAATGCACTGGCCTTTGTCATAGCTCAAGGGCATTCTTTAGCATTTTAATTTGTTTTTATTACCAAGGAAATCTTAGAAATGTATTTTATCTTGAAAGAATTTGCATCCTAATGAAAATTAGAAATATGTTCCATTGTTCTCGTGCTTAATGCTCCATCTACAGATGTGTACAATTGTCTGTACTCTGAAAAACTGATGCTGTTTAAGGATAACAAACTTCTCCCTATTCCAAACTGTCTGCTTCCAAAGTCATGCTGGACATCAATTTGTTTTCTAAATATGTACCTCTATGATGTCTTTAAGAGATAGTAACTGCTGTTGCTATGGTGTGAGTTTGCCTCCACCAGGGTGTTTTACCTGATGGGGCAATGCTTTTGTTATCTCCCACAATGTCAGAAACTGGGCATGATATTGTGGTATTGGGCAACCCAACAGACATTCATTACATTGCTCAAGCATACACATTTCTGAGCTAGTAGTTTGCTATTAGTTTACAATAGTTGGGCATGTTACTAGTCAAGTTTCCTGGAGATGGTGGTATACTGGAGGAGTCACTGGCTTGGTAGTCAAGAAGCTCAGGTTAATGCTCAAGGGACATGGGTTCAAATCTCACCACAGCAACTTGATACAATTTACAAGGGCAGCACAGTGGCTCAGTGGCTCGCTCTGCAGCCTCACAGCGCTAGGGACCTGAGTTTGATTCCGGCCTCGGACGACTGTCTGTGTGGAGTTTGCATAGTCTCCCTGTGTCTGTGTGGGTTTCCTTTAGGTGCTTTGGTTTCCTCCCACAAAACAAAGATGGGTTGGCCATGCTAAATTGTCTGTTGTGTTAGTCAGAGGGAAATGGATCTGGGTGGGTTACTCTTTAGAGGGTCAGTGTGGACTTGGTGGGCCCAAGGGCCTGTTTCTGCACTGTAGGGAATCTAATCTAATCATTCTTTAAATGATCCAAGGAAAAATTGACTCTGAAAAAACAATGAGATTTGGAGTCAACCATCCAGGTGAACTGAACACAATCACAATCACGCACATTTAATGAATAAGAAACTAAACTAACATCAGTGTTAATCACTGACATATCTTGGTGTAACATAACAAAGTTTTTAAAGAGAATGACAGCAAGGCTCAGATACACTCTCATTTAATCACTCAATTATAAATAGTTTATTAATATGAATTAAACATTAAAATGCATTGAAATTGTTGCTGAGTTTTAATTATTCAATAATCTCTAACCTTGTAACATTGGTACAGATTTCCACACTGCAACAGGCCCGAGGCTGGCAAACTGTCCAAAGGAAGATTCCAAGAAAAATATTGGTATCCCAACAAGACCCAGCATGATTGAGTAGGGAATAAGAAATACACCTGGAAAATAGAATAAAAAGGTGAAACAGGGTCCATGGATGTGAATTCCCAACATACTCTGCAGTTTCAAGTGGATGGTAACAACAACTTTATACTAACAGAGAAACAGGCCTAATCTTTAGAATCTCTCCTCATCACCAAACCCCTAAAATCCAGGTTATCATTCTTGTAAAACCATGTTGTACTCCCTCCAAGGCCAATATATCCTCCTTTAGATGTAGTGCCCAGATCTTCCCACAGTACTTCAATTGTGGTCGAACCAGGGTTTTGTATATCTGCAGCATACTGTCTACATCCTTGTATTCATGTCCTCGAGGTGTAAAAGCCAGATTCCATGAGCTTTCTTCATTATTTACTGTATCTGTTTGTGGTACTTTAAAGGTCCATGCACCTGAAGCCCCAAGTCTCTTTTGGCATCCATTGTGTTTAACTTGATGCCATCTAGGAAGTATCCAGGTCGATACTATATCGGTCAAAATGGATAACCACACACTTGCTTACATTGAACTTCATCTGCTACATTTTTGCTAATTACTGAGTCTATCAAGAACCCTCTGCAATTTTATGCCATTGACTACATTGTCTACAATGCCCCCTAACTTTGTGTCATCAGTATATTTGGATATATGATTTTCTATGTTATTATCCTAGTTGTCAATAATAAATATGAATAATTGAGACCTAACACAGATCCTTACGGCGACACCACTGGCCACATGCTGCAAATTTCAGGACCTACTCATTGTCCTTATTTTCTGGCACCTGCCACTCAATCAATTTCTGAACTATATAAGTAATTTGCCCTCAATTCCATCAGCCTCTTCCTTAGTTAATAAGCTCTTATGTGCAATTTATCACATGCCTTCTGAAGTCCATACAAACAACAACCATAGACATTCCCCTGTCCACTATCTTAGTCATGGCTTCAAAAAATTAAATGAGGTTTGTCAGGCATGACCTACTGTCCCTGATTAACTGAAGAAATTTGAAGTGCTCAGTTATTTTATCCTTAATTAGAGACACCAACCAGTGCCCCAGTACAGATGTTAGGCTAACTGATCTATAAATCCCTGATTTTCCTCTTTCGCCCCTGTTCTAAAGTGGAATAATGTCTGCAATTCTTCAGTCCAGTGGGACTACTCCTGTATTGAGGGAACATTGAAAGATTAGTAAGAGTAAGGTTAATTAGTAAGAGCAGAGTAGTAATCCCAGGATTGCTATTGGTGCCATTGTCTAGTGAAGCTAGGAATGGAGAGTGTGTGCAGCTAAACACGTGGCTGCAGAGCTGGTATAGGAGGGAGGGCTTCAGGTATGTGGATCTTCTGCGGAAGGTGGGACCTGTACGGGTTGCACCTGATCTTGAGGGGCATCAATATCCTGGGCAGGAGGTTTGCTAGAGATCTTCGGGAGGGTTTAAACTAGTTTGGCAAAGGGATGGGAACTGGAACTATGGATCAAAGGATGTGGATGCTGGTGAACAGGCAGATACAGCATGCAGAGAGACTGTGAGGAAGGATAGGCAGTTGATAGGCAAAGCTGCAGTCAGTGTGATGGGTCTATTTTAATGCAAGAAGTGTCAAGAATAAGGGTGATGAACTTAGAGCATGGAGCTACAATGGAGCATGGAGTTTCTTGAAGCTACAATGTTGTGGCTATTACGGAGGCTTTGATATCACAGGGGCAGGAATGGTCGCTGAATGTTCCGGGATTTAGATGTTCCAATAGGAACAGAGATGGAGGTAAATAGATGGGTGGGTGGCATTGCTAATAAGGGACAGTATAATAGTTGTAGAAAGGGAGATTGTCGGGGATGGTTTGTCCACTGAGTCATTATAAGTGGAAGTCAGAAACAGGAAAGGAGCAGTCACTTTATTGGGAGATTTCTATAGATACCCAATAGCAACAAAGGCATGGAGGAGCCGGTTGTGAGGCAGATTTTGACAAGGTGCATACGTAACAGGCTTGTGTCGGGTGACTTCAACTTCCCTAATATTGACTGGAACCTCCTTAGCGCAAATAGTTTGGATGCAGCAGATTTTGTCAGGTGTGTCCAAGAAGGATTCCTGATTAAATATTTAGCTAGGCCAACCAAAGGGGAGGCCATTTGGATTTGGTGCTTGGTAATAAACCAAGCCAGGTGACAGATCTCTTGGTGGGAGAACATTTCTGTTATAGTGATCACAACTCCTGACCTTTACTATAGTCATGGAGAGGGATAGGAGCAGATGGTATGAGAAAGCATTTAGTTGGGGAAGGGGGAAATTACAATGCTATTAGGCAGGAACCGTGAATCATAAATTGGGAGTAGATATTCTCAGGAAATGTACAACAGAAATGTTGAGGTTGTTTACGGAGAACTTACAGCAAGTGCGGGTAGGGCCAATCAGGGATAGTGATGGGAACTTGTGCCTGGAGTTGGTATTTGGGGAGGTCGTTAATGAATATGTTGTATGAGTATTCACTAGGGAGAGGGACCTTATTGTTTGTGAGGACAGCGTGAAACAGACTGATATGCTCAAACAGGTTGATGTTAAGAAGGAGGATATGCTGCAAATTTTGAAAAGCATGAGGATAGATAAGTCGCCTGAACCAGACGGGATATACCTAAGTTTGCTGCAGGAAGCGAGGGAAGAGATTGCTGTGCCTAAAGTGTTATGACACAGAGGTGAACCTCTCTCTTCATTAAACTAAACACCCAGAGAAGCTCACCTCACCTCATATTTCTAATATTTCAAGAAAATAACATCAATTCATTCTTTAACTCTAAAAGGGAACATCAAGCAACAAATATTCACAACACTAAGGCCCCTTTTCTCTTAACTGCTTAATACCTGCCTCAATGCTATAATATACAGTTCCAATAAAACATTTATTAAAATTACATCAAATCAATTTCAAAACTTTTCAGTGGCTGTCATCTTTGTGTCTTTCTTCTTCGGCTGAAGACCTCACAGGATCATCTTTTTCTTTTACTGTAAGATGTTTCGTATGAAAGGTACCTTTGATACAGAGTATTTCAATGTCTTGGGTCTCTCTCTCACTCGATTGCAGTTGCTCTATCTGATTTTCAAAATGGCTGCCTTTTTCATTTTCCCGAAAATTGGATCATCAGTTTGATGTTGGTAAAACAATAAATTCAAACTGGATTGGGTTTTAGTATCCTGAGGCATAATTTAAATGTTTTTTAAAATGGATTTGTTGCCAAAACAGCAAACAATTCAGGTTTCCATTCACAGCCAAATGTTTATATTTTCAATTTTCCAGTACACTCAGACTGCGAGTTAAATCATATGACAGGTGCTTGTAAGCTCTCAGTGCAGAACAGCACTCACTCTTTCATAAAGGTACAGGACATAAGCTAACAGAAGTAATGATCTTCACATGCTCACTGGCTACTGGAGTAGTACCAGATGATTGGAGGGTGGCAAATGTCATTCCCTGTTTCAAAAAAGGGGAAATGGATAACCCTGGGAATTACAGACCAGTCAGTCTTACATCACTTGGTATTTGGATGATAGTAAAAATGTAGGGTATGTAGGTTAGTTTGATCTTAGAATAGGATAAAAGGTCCGTGCAACATAGAGGGCTGAAGAGCCCATACTGTTCTATGTTCTATCCGTGTATGACTGTGACCGCGTAGGAGTTAGAAGGGAATAAAGTTATATGTTGATATATGCCAGTTGTTCATCTGGGGTTGGAATACATTATCTCCTTATCTATTAATTTATTATCAATCATAGATAGCAGTAGACAATCTTAAAGAATCACTGATTGATGATAAATTCAACCTTTACATTATAATATCAGTGTTTGGCACTTGTGCCTGGGAGATGATGTACAGGCTTTGTGGAGTTAGGGGTGAGTTACTTGCTGCAATATTCCTAACTCTGACTTGCTCTTGTAACCAGAGTATGAGTCTAGTTCAGTTTCTGGTAAATGGTAACCCCAGGCTGTTGACAATGGGAGATTCAGTAATGGTCATGATAATGAATTTCACAAAATAATGGCTGGATTCTCTCTTGTTGGAGGGGGTCATTTCTGCCAATTGTGTGACATGAATGTGCTTGCCACTTGTTATCCCAAAATCTGCATTTGAACATGGGCTGCTTCAGTATCTAAGCAATTGTGAATGGTGTTGAGGATTTGCAACCATGCACTTTCTGGGGGCCAGAGAAGTGTTTGATCCTTGACACTCATGGATTCCAGTTTTGCTAGGGCTCCTGTATCACACTCAGTCAACTGTGCCTGATGTCCACCGCTGACAACTATCTGGAGTAGAGTGGTGATGGAAAAGCACAGCAGTTCAGGCAGCATCCGAGGAGCAGTAAAATTGACGTTTCGGGCAAAAGCCCTTCATAGCAGGCAGACAGCTGTATTCCTAATGAAGGGCGTTTGCCGAAACGTCGATTTTACTGCTTCGCGGATGCTGCCTGAACTGCTGTGCTTTTCCACACCACTCTACTCCAGAATCTGGTTTCCAGTATCTGCAGCCATTGTTTTTGCCCAGGGCTGTCACTATCACCTCCTCTCTGGAATTCGGCTCTTTTGTCCATGTTTAGAACCAAGGCTGTAATGAGGTCAGGAGCTGAGGTGGCCCTGGCGGAATCCAAACTGGGCATCACCAAGCAGTTATTGCTGAGCAGGTGCTGCTGGATAGCATTGTTGACGAACACCTTCCATCACTTCACTGATCATCGACTGATGGGGTGTAATGGGCCGGGTTGGATTTGTCACATCTTTTTGATGTATGCAGAGCATATCTGAGCAATTTTCACAATGATGAGTGGATGCTGATGTTGTAACTAAACTCGAAGAGCTTGGCTAGGTGTGCAGCAAGTTCTGGAGCACAGAC
>NC_083411.1:62154333-62248231 GCF_020745735.1 Hemiscyllium ocellatum
CTCACTTTTTACTCAAAGGTAATTCTTACCCAAGAAGCTCACCTCCTCACTGGGTAGGTACATAAAAGACACAGCAAGTTGTTCCTGACGTCAAATTGGACCTTATGAGATTTCTCACCTGATTCTGCATTAAATCTCACCTTAGCACAGGCTGCTCATGTCACTAACAGATTCCACCCACAGCTGTTACAACATATTCCTTCAACATTAATAACTACTAAAGGCACATTACACTGGAATGTCACATGTTGTGATTCTTCTAACAGCCTTAAAATTACATTTGCTCTTTGGTTTGGAACCTATCCAACAATACAACGGGGATGAAGGTCAGAGCTTTGTTAGTAAACCTCTGTTGTCCTCCAACCTATCACAGAATCTTCCTTTTACTCACCGAACCATATTCCCCATGTCCATTGTCTTAAGAAACCTCTTAAACTGCTATTTATTTCTCTCGGTCAGATGAAAGTCCATGGAAGTGAAAGATTAGCTCGGTTTGTCTTGACAGGTGCTTCACAAGCTGTTGAGCATTACCAGCATTTTATTGTTTTTACCTAATGATTGTTCCTCAGGTCTCAGTCCATCTCATGTCCAGACAAATCTCATTTCACTCAAATAAAACCCTGATCCTATCTCAATCCTTCCCCATCACCGACACCACCCCCACCCCCACCCCAATCCCCCCCCAACCCCCAATCCTTCCTCAGCCTTCCACAGCAATTGGAAATTCACCCAGAATTCCAGTGTCAGTGAGTGAACCCTAGAATGAGGGACACATTGCAGGGGTTTGGGGAAGTTGCTGTCTTTCCCTCAGGAGAAACGTTCTTCAGATCTCCCTCAGGCCTGAAGTGTTGATGAATTATGAATCTCCCATTTCCCATAGAGACACTGTTAACATCACCTGGGAGATAAACCAGACACTTCACAAATTATTTATCGTTTCTAGCTTTACTGTTACTTTGTCACGAGTTTTAACTCTATTTATCACCAATCATTTACCTTTCTGAAGATTTGATTCCCTTTGATAATGCTGCCCCAACTATTAGCCAGGCAAGAAGCAGACAGAGGGCTAAATACCAGATTACCTCCCCAGTCTCATCCATTGAACTGGAACGGCGTAAAACTGCTTTACTACAGAAAATAAGAACAAAAACATGTAGTAAGTTAGGACACTCTTCATTACACACAGATGTTTTTAGACATAGTGCATCAATGTATTTAACAAACAGAGTTGTGTAATATCTAAATTAATTTTTGATTTATAGAAGCTTTGATTCTTGCACTCAGAAATAAATGTGAAGTTTGATATTCTGTATGACATTTTTTCCTCGTGTTTGTATTGATATTTTTCAATGTAAAGCTTTTGGTTCAACAAGTTGATGAGATTCCCTGCTGCAGATGCTGTGATAGTGCAGAAAGAGTTTCTGACAATGTTTCACTGACTGCTTCACAATGCACTGTGAAACCTATCTGGTTTAGTCACTATGTCTTCCAATGAATTCAGCTCCTTCATCTTCCTACACATGGTATCTACCTCCAGACAGTTAATCTAAATCCAGTCCCAGGACTGTGTGTTAAAATAATAACTTATTACAATTAAAAGCAGAGAAATGAACATCAGTCACACATGATTCTAACCATTTCATGTTTAAGAATTCTGGTCATGAATATTATCCTTGAAGAGCAAGAAAACAAAGAAAAGTGTTTTGCTTTATAAATATTGTCAAAGTTACAATGCTTAGAAACCAGAGGAATATTAAATAGTAAAAGTTTCCTTTCCATGATGCCATTTTGTAACAAGTGTGCAATGTAAATAATACCTCAATCAAAATGAAACGACTTCTCTCTCATTAAACACATATAAACAAACTAACCAAACCAAGAGGAGTTACTGGCCCAACTGTGTAGGTTAGTGGTGCAGCTATCTGCAGCAAGGTACTTACTCCCAGTATGCTCACTCGGGCCCTGGTGAGGATTGGAGATTTCTGATCCATTTGGACAAGATCCATTGTTTTCCTGCAGCTGTGTTATATTAACGATTTCAAAATATCCATCAGTCAGAGTGAGATTGCAGAGAGTCTCTGGAAAATATGTTTCAGTATTATACATCAATTTTGCATTCCATTTCAATATAACCAGGGTCACTGTTTCACTCTGACTGAATTAGTTAATCCTTTTGATTACATGGGTAAGGTTATGCATAGATCAGAACACAGAGGTACAGTCCGTGCACTCACTCTCAGCACAGTCCTGCTCTGGTGCTCAATCTGCTTAATCTCTTGTTGGATAAAAGTCTGCATAAAAGTAATTAGAAAACCAAATTAAAATGGTACTGTATATAAAAAGTTACTTCAAAAGTATTCACTAGTAGTTATTGGAGAAGACTTTAAGGATTATAATGGGCTGGATTATCCAGGGAAGGAGAGTCTCACATACCTTGCTACACCACTCCTTGTTTTACAAAATGAATGAATGGAGCTCCACAGTTCTGAGCGGTAGATTCAACTCAGGGCTCTCTCAGAAATGGGGAGCCACATTTTCAATCTGACAGTGCTTTCACAGCACAGAGCCTGCCAGGGGAAAGCAAAACCCCTTTTCACAACTGCTGTCTTCTCACATTTTAATGTTCCTGACAGCTGCTGTCAAACAGGAAGTTCATAACATAAATGTGTGTTAGGGTGCAGGGAAGGGAAGGTGCTAAACTGATAGGAAAAGGGTGCCAGCTAAATAGGGTGCATGTAGGTAGGGTGCAGATATGCAAATCGAGAGCTATGTAAAATTCCATGTGGATAGGAGCAGGGTGACAGGTTGCCAGGTGGATAAGGTGCCAGCTGAGGAGGTGTAGGGTGCCAAGTGGGTACGATGCCATGGTGCAGGATACCAATGGAGTTTGCTAAATAGTCCAGTGTTGAGGGTAACTTGAGGATGATAGGAGAATTTTTGGGGGAAGGGAGCAGTCTTGTTGGTCGGTTCCAGTAGCAACAACATTGGTGGAGGGGGATGGAGTCCAATGGTAACAGTGAATGGGAGGGTGGGGACAAGTTTCATATCGGCAGAGAACTGGGGGTGATATCACATTTCCAGAGGAAGTTGGGGGCAGGGTGTCACAGCTGTGAAGCCATGTGCAGGGTTTTCAGAGCAGATTGTTAATTATTGATTGTACTGAAGCTTTCTTAGTGAGGTGGAGGATTTTCATAAAGAAGATCTCCTTCTCTAGCTGTGGTTACACACAAAAAGAATGCATTTATATTTTGTTTATGATGCATTTAATTTTAAAAGCCTTTGAGCTGATTGGTGACTGAAGCAGGATGCTGTTAAATAAGATAAGAGCACATGGCATTTGGGGCATAGTACTGGCATGGATAGAGGATTGGCTGCCTGGCAGAAGATAGAGAGTGGTGATAAAGGGGCTTTTTGGGTATTGCAGCCGGTGACTAGTGGAGTTCTGCAGGTATCAGTGTTGGGACCTTCACATTATACATTAACAATCTGGATGAAGGAGCTAAGGGCATTGTTGCTAAGTTTGCAGATGAGACAAGCTAAGTGAAGGGACAGGTAGTGGTGAGGAAGTGAGGAGGTTATAGAAGGCTTACAGAGATTAAGAGAGTGGGCAAAGAAGTGGCAGATGGAATACAATGTGGAAAAGTGTGAGGAAGTGCACTTTGGTCGGAAGAATAGAAGCATAGACTATTTTCTAAATGGGGAAAGGCTTCAGAAATCTGAAGTACACATGGTCTTGAGAGTCTTGGTTCAGGATTCCCTTAAGGTTAACATGCAAGTTTCATTGGCAGTTATGAAGGCAAATGCAACTCACTTCAAGAGAGCTAGAACTCAAGAACAGGGATGTACTGTAGAGTCTGTGTAAAGCTTTGGTCTGGCCTCATTTGGAATATTGTGAGCTGTTTTGTGCCCTGTATCTAAGGAAGGATGTGCTGGCATTGGAAGAGATTCAGAGGAGGTTTACAAGAATGATCCTGGGGATGAAGGGCTTATCACATGATGAGCAGTTGAGGACTCTGTGTCTTTCCTTGAGGGTGTATCTCAGTGAAATTTTAAGAATACTGACAGGCCTGGATAGAGTAGATGTGGAGAAGTTGTTTCCATGCATAGGAGAGGCCAGGATCCTAGGGCACAGTCTCAGAGTGGAGGGATAACCCTTTTGAACTGAGGTGAGGAGAAATTTCTTCAGCCAGAGAGTGATGAATCTATGGAACTCATTGCTACAGAGGGCTGTGGAGGCCAAGTCATTGGGTGAATTTAAGGCAGAGATAAAATAGTTCTTAATTGGTAAGGTGATCAAGCATTACAGGGAGAAGGCAGAAGAATGAGTTTGAGAAACATATCAGTGATGATCGAATAGTGGAGCATACCTGATGGGACAATTGGCTTAATTCTGCTCCTATATCTTATGGTCTTATGATCTTACGGACATCCATAATTACTCTGAGCCCAGATGAACCACATTGTTGAATGTACTCTTATCAATTCACTTTCAGAAACTAGCAATGTAAAAATGAAATTTCAAATAACATAAATCTCAAGGATAAGATGAAACAACTGTTTTCAAAAATTACATTGTAATTTTAGCTCAAAAATAACTTCTTCATATCTGAATTATTTTTGGCAAGATGTAACATTCCAAATTCTGAAGTAGAAGATGTGGAAATTGATCGCGACTTGAATGAGTCCTAGCCTATGGAGATAAGGACTTCCATCACTGAATTCTGTGGGTGTATAATGGAAAATCCATGTCTTCTGGGTGTTGATAGATGTCCCTAACTGTATGGTATTAGACAGACAATGATTCTATTCTTTATAAATTAAAAACTAAAAAGATGACTTTGTCACGGATTTTGAAATACTAAATGGAACAAATAACATCAAGAGTCATCGAGTCAGAGAGATGTACAGCACAGGAACAGACCTTTCAGTCCAACTTGTCCATGCTAAAAAACATATCCGAAATTAATCTAGTCCGATTTGCCAACATTTGGCCCGTATCCATCTCAACCCTTCACATTCATATACACATCCAGCTAACTTTTAAAAGTTTTAATTGTACCAGCTTCCATCACTTCGTCTGAGGCAGAGAAAAACTGAGTTCTATTCTTCTGGAATATTGGATAATGGAAATGTCCTAAAATTTCGAGAGTTTTTTTTTGGAATAAAGATATGAAGCTCTTCAATGCAAAAATACAGGACTGTGGATGATCCCTGACTGCATTGTACACTCTGGGACTGTGGATGATCCCTGACTGCATTGTACACTCTGGGACTGTGGGTGATCCCTGACAATATTGTACAGACTGGGACTGTGGGTGTATCCCTGACTGTATTGTACAGACTGGGACTGTGGGTGATCCCTGACTGTATTGTACACTCTGGCACTGTGGATGATCCCTGACAGTATTGTACACTCTGGGACTGTGAGTGATCCCTGATTGTATTGTACAGACTGGGACTGTGGGTGATCCCTGACTGTATTGTACAGGCTGGTATTGTGGGTGATTCCTGACTGTATTGTACAGACTGGGACTATGGGTGATCCCTGAGTATATTGTACAGACTGGGACTGTGGGTGATCCCTGACTGTATTGTACAGACTAGGACTGTGGGTGTATCCCTGACTGTATTGTACAGGCTGGGACTGTGGGTGATCCCTGAATGTATTATACAGGCTGGGACTGTGGGTGATCCCTGACTGTATTGTACAGACTGGGACTGTGGATGATCCCTGACTGTATTGTACAGACTGGCAGTGTGGATGATCCCTGACAGTATTGTACACTCTGGGACTGTGGGTGATTCCTGATTGTATTGTACAGACTGGGACTGTGAGTGATCCCTGACTGTATTGTACAGACTGGCACTGTGGATGATCCCTGACAGTATTGTACACTCTGGGACTGTGAGTGATCCCTGACTGTATTGTACAGACTGGCACTGTGGATGATCCCTGACAGTATTGTACACTCTGGGACTGTGGGTGATTCCTGACTGTATTGTACAGACTGGGACTGTGAGTGATCCCTGACTGTATTGTACAGACTGGGACTGTAGGTGATCCCTGACCGTATTGTACAGACTAGGACTGTGGGTGTATCCCTGACTGTATTGTACAGACTGGGATTGTGGATGATCTCTGACTGTATTGTACAAGCTGGGACTGTAGGTGTATCCCTGACAGTATTGTACAGACTGGGACTGTAGGTGTATCCCTGACTGTATTGTATAGACTAGGACTGTGGGTGATCCCTGACTGTATTGTACAGACTGGGACTGTGGGTGATCCCTGACTGTATTGTACAGACTGGGACTGTGGGTGATCCCTGACTGTATTGTACAGACTGGCACTGTGGATGATCCCTGACAGTATTGTCCAGACTGGGACTGTGGGTGATCCCTGACTGTATTGTACAGACTGGGACTGTGGGTGATTTATCACCATATTGTGCAGACTGTAGTTGATGTCCAGGATCCCCCACAGCCCCAGTCTGTACAGTATGGTCAGGGGAACACCCACAATCCCAGTTTATTGAAAAGTAGATTTTCTTTCAAAGCTGAAGTATTTTGTCCTCTGTTTCAGAAATTTCAACTTGACTCACATCAAGATTTCACATTAAGTTTTGTCAATTCACACAACATGAACCTTTGATAGTGACATGAGACATCCTGAGTTAAATAGTGTTATTGTGGAAGATGAGATGAAATTAAAGAGATGAGACATTTAAATAATTGCAACAAAAACTCTGTGTGTCTTAGAGTCAGACTGTGTAAGAAATATATGTGAGATGATCGATATTTGGAAAAACTCAGAGAAAGAGAATAAGTTAAGAAAATGATAGCTGCAAAAAACACAGTAACAGACAGAGAAGGGAGTCAGTGTGAGACACAATACAGGGATGGAGAGAGATACAAACAATGAACGCAGTCAGAAAGAACACAACACAGACTTATTGACAAGGTGAAAGTAAACGTGAGACATGTGAAAGACTGTTAAATTCTGATGTTTCACTATTTATTTCTGACTGACTGTCCTGCTATTCCAGTGACTCAGTGCCATGATTCCTGCTGCTGCTTTCTATCCGAGTCTTTCTGCTGTATGGCCCCAATGAGGATGGTCACTGAAACTATTGTTCATCTCTCTCCCTCACTCAGACTGACAGAATGAACAATGAACAGTCAGTGTGTACACTTTCCCCAGTAGAAGCTAACACTGTACCTTTGGGGGTCCTGCTGCATGTTTCATCTGCTCCCCACCAACTGAAGCAGTCTGCCCATGGTAGGGGTGATTGGAAGGAAGCAAACAGGTAGTATAGACTGTAGCCAACGATGCAGTTGTACGAAATGTTGGACATTGTAATCAGAAGCATCATAGCAATCCCCACACCTGAAAACAGAAGAAAGAACAGGGGAGTCTGGTTTGTGAATTATTGATTTAAAATAATGTATTTGACATGCATTTGGCTGGTCATTCAACCAAATTGGATTTTCTTTCAGTGAGCACAGGACAGAACAGGGAGACTGCCCTGGCTGACCACACCTTTGGGGAAATATCGGTTTTGTTTAATCGATTATGTTGGCTGCTTCAACATTCAGTGTCCAACAGTAAAGATTTCAAAGGCTTTTTGTATTAAACAGGAAATGTTAATTATGTTATAGTTCTTTGTCTAGATTACAAGAATGATGCTCCTTGTCTTCACCTTTATATGCCCTCTCACTAATTCTTTAGGACACCATTATCATTGTGAGTGGTGATAATCACACATGCCCAGTCTTAGGCCATAAGGTCATAAGATATAGGAGCAGAATTAGGCCATTCATCCCACTGAGTCTGCTCTGCCATTCAGTCATGGCTGATATATATTTTTGAACCTCATTCTCTTGAGTTCTCCTCATAACTCTTGAACCCCTTACCACCAAGAACCTATCTATCTCTGTCTTGAGTATACTCAATGACTTGGCCTCCACAACCTGCTGCATCAATGAGTTCCACAGAGTCACCACCCTCTGGCTGTGGACATTCCTCTTTATCTCAGTTCTGATGAGTTGTCCCTTCAGCTTGAGGTTGTTCCCTCATGTCCCAGTCTCTCCTACTAGTGGAAACATCTTCTCCAGGTTTACCCAATCAGACCATTCATTATTCTGTAAATTTCATTATTCTGTAAATGTCATTATTCTGTAAATCCTCCTAGGCTCCTTTGAGTCCTTAACTGTTCCTCATTTGACAATCCCTTCATCCCTGGGATCATTCTTGTAAACCTCCTCTGGACCCCTCCAAGGCCAGAACATCCTCTCTGAGACATGGGGTCCAAACATTTTCATATATTTCAAATGCCGTCTGACCAGAGCCTTATAGAACCTCAGTAGCACATCTCTGCTCTTATATCCTAACCCTCTTGAAATGAATGTTAACGCTGTATTTGCCTTCCTACCTGCCAACTGAACCTGCATGTTAACTTTAAGGGAATCCTAAACTCCTACCCTTTATGTTTCGGTTTTCCAAAGCCTTTCCCCAATTTGAAAATAGTCTTTGTTTCTATTCTTCTTACCAAATTGCATAACTCTCACAATTTCCCATCCTGTATTCCATCTGCCATTTCTTTGCCCACTCTCCTCACTACTGTAAGTACTTCTGCAGCCTTCCCACTTCCTCAGCCCTCCTGTCCCTCTACCAATCTTTGCGACAACTGCAAACGTAGCAACGATGTCCCCAGTCCCTTTGTCCAGATTGTTAATGTATAATGTTGTGGTCCCAACAGTCCTTGTGGAACTGGTGAATTTATCCCTAATCTCTGCCCTCTGCCAGTCAGCCAATCCTCTATCCATGTCTGGATGGGTTACTGTTTGGAGGGTCAGTGTAGACTTGTTGGGCCAAAGGGCCTATTTCCACACTAATCTAACCATGTCAGGACCTTGCCCCTAACACCACCGGCTCTTATCCCATTTAGCAGCTTCATACATGGCTCCTGATTTTAGGCCTTCTGGAAATTCAAATAGATCACATCCATTGGTTCTCCTTCATCTGACCTGCTCATTACCACCTTAAAGAATTCTAACAAACTTGTCAGACATGACCTACCCTCGATGAAGCTGTGCTAACTCAGCCCTACTTTACCATGCACTTCCAAACCCTCCACAATCTCATCCTTAATAATGGACTGTAAAATCTTATAAATGATCAAGGTCAGACTAACCGGCTTATAGTTTCCTCCCTTCTGCCTCCATACCTTCCGAAACAGGGATGTTACATTAACCATTTTCCAGTTGTCTGGCAACTTCCTTGACTCCAGTGATTCCTGAATGTTCACCAACAATGCCTGTACAATCTCCTCAGCTATCACCTTCAGGATCCTGGGGTGTAGTCCATCTGACCCAGCTGAATTACTCACCTACAGACCTTGCAGCTTCCCCAGCACCTTCCCCACAGGAATGGCCCCTACACTCACCTCTGCCTCCTGACTCTTGACATCCTGGCACACTAATGGTGCCTCCCACCAGTGAAGACTGATGCAAAGTCCCTATTCACTTTCTTCACCATTTCTTTGTTCCCCATTACTACTTCCCCAGCCTCATTTTCTAATGGTCCAATGTCCACTCTCACCTCTTTCTGACCTTTTATGCATCTAAAGCAACTCTTGCAATCTTCTTTTATATTACAATCTGCTTATCGTCAGATTTCATCTTCTTCCCCCTTATTGCTTTTGTAAGTATCCTCTGCTAGTTTTTAACTGCCTCCAAATTTCCAGACTTCCCACTAATTTTCACCACATTGGATGCTTTTCCTTTTGATTTGATGCTATTCCTGACTTCCCTTGTCTGCCGTGGTTGCCTCATCCTCCCTTTACTATGTTTCTTCTTCCTTGGGATGAATTTCTGTTTTGCCCCTCAAACTACCTCCAGAAACTCCTGCTATTGCTGCTCTACCGTCCTCCCTGTTATGGTCCCCTTCCAATCAACTCAGCTCAGCCCCTCCCTCATGGCTTTCTGGTTGCATTGACTCAATTGTAAAGATCTTACACCAGATTCCTGCTCTTCCATTTCAAACTGAAGGGTGAATTTTATCATATTATGGCCACTGCCCCCGATGGATCATTCACCTTAAGCTCCTTAATCGAGTTTACCTCATTACACAGCACCAAATCCAGAATTGCCTGTCCCCTGGAGGGCTCTATCACAAGTTGCTCCAACAAATCACCTCGTAGACATTCTGCAAATCCCTTTTTTATTGGATCCCCTACCAACCTGATTTTCCTCGTCCAGTTGTATATTGAAGACTCCCATGATTACTGCAATTGTGCATCATTTTTTACATGCCTTTTCTACCTCCTGATTTATTTTCTGACCCATATCCTGACTGCTGCTGGGAGGCCTGGACATAACTCTCGTCAGGGTCATTTTTGCTCTGCAAACCCTCAATTTTCCAAGATGGCGACAGTGTAGCAGGGCTGCATGCAGACTCTTATCTAGAGCTCATCCACTTCCATCTACGTTTTAAAAATCTTTTAATTTCTGCTCTCTCTTGATTTTTTTTCTTTTCATTTCTCGTTTCTTTGGTGGGTTGGTCAGAGGCAACAAGAGCAGGCTTTACACGGAGTGGTGACAGCCTTCCGGTAATTGGAGGTGGCAGTGATGGTAGCAAGGACATTCCCCTGCTCCTCCAGCAATCGGAGACGGAGGTGATGGACTCTTTAAGGTGCCAGTGCTGGCATATTGGAGGACGGTGGCTGGAGTGGGAATCTTGGCACACCAGCAGACTGGCCTGTCAGTGGAATGAGGCACTCCGGCTCGCAGTAGGCCCAGAGCGGGGACACCTGGTGTCACCAAGGCATCAGCGGAGCAGGAGACTCCTGGCTGGAATCACGGGAGGCCCGGAGTGGGAACTCTTGGTTGTGGGGCCCAACAGTCTACCCAGTATTGGAGGCAGCATTGAAATGGGCCCAGCAGTGATGAGATGGCGCCTGAAGAATGGTGACTCCTATAACAGCGGGTCCAGTGCAGACAGCTGCAAGTCAGTGGAGATGGGCGAGTGACACAGTTGTGGCATCTCTCTCCAGTCTCTCTTTGCAAAGGCATATTCCAGCAGGAGATGTGAGACAGTCACAAACTCCCCCTCCTTAAACCGATTTGTAGGCAACATGCAGTGGCGCAGACAATCCAGGCGTACGTGAAGAATCTCACAGGTACTGCCCTTCTCACCATGAGCCAAGTGATGTCATGGTGCTTGTTGGAAAATTCTGGCGATGAGGCATTCTGCGAAATGACTTTGACAGTCTGCTGACTCACCTGTCCTTTTCCAACAGGGTCTTGAGGATGCTACATACTGACCTCTTCCTAATAGACCTGTGATGAAAAGTGTTTTGAAATTCTTCACAAAGGAAAAGCGATATGGAATAGTAAAATTCCTTGGAGCAGTCTGCAGCAACAAGACCAGTCCCATCCTTCTCAACACCAAGGACAAGTAGAACCTCAGTACATAGTCAGATTTAGTGTTTGTGTACTGAGGAGCTACACACAGCTTGATGCAGCCACATGCAAAGAAGGATAGATCAAACACAAGAGAAACCAACACTTGTCACAGATGTGGTCACATTGAACCTCATATCATCCGTCATCATTTCCGCCACCTCCAAACGGACCCCACCACCAGGATATATTTCCCTCCCCTCCCCTATCAGCGTTCCGAAAAGACCACTCCCTCCGTGACTCCCTTGTCAGGTCCACACCCCCCACCAACCCAACCTCCACTCCCAGTACTTTCCCCTGCAACTGCAAGAAATGCAAAACTTGCACCTACACCTCCCCCCTTACTTCCCTTCAAGGCCCCAAGGGATCCTTCCATATCTGCCACAAATTCACCTGCACCTCCACACACATCATTTGCTGCATCCGCTGCACCCGATGTGGCCTCCTCTATATTGGGGAGACAGGCCGCCTACTTGCGGAACATTTCAGAGAACACCTCTGGGACACCCGGACCAACCAATCCAACCACCCCGTGGCTCAACACTTCAACTCCCCCTCCCACTCCGCCAAGGACTTGCAGGTCCTTGGACTCCTCCATCACCAGACCATAGCAACACGATGGCTGGAGGAAGAGTGCCTCATCTTCTGCCTAGGGACCCTCCAACCATAAGGGATGAACTCAGATTTCTCCAGTTTCCTCATTTCCCCTCCCCCACCTTGTCTCAGTCCCAAACCTCGAACTCAGCACCACCTTCCTAACCTGCAATCTTCTTCCTGACCTCTCCGCCACAAACCCCACTCCAACCTATCACCCTCACCTTAACCTCCTTCCATCTATCGCACTTCCAACACCCTCCCCCAAGTCCCTCCTCCCTACCTTTTATCTTAGCCTGCTTGGCACACTCTTCTCATTCCTGAAGAAGGGCTCATGCCCGAAACGTCGATTCTCCTGCTCCTTGGATGCAGCCTGACCTGCTGCGCTTTTCCAGCAACACATTTTCAGCTCCTCAGTAGGGTCCATCAACTCCAATTTCATGCAGTTACAAGATATTGTCTAGCCCTACATCTCGATTTTATTTAAAAAGTTCTTAATTTGTTTTTTTTCAAAAAATTCCAACTGATCTTTTAATTTGTAACCTTAAATATTTCCCTTATTTACCTTCAACCTGAAAGTAGCCAATAATAGTCATGTTAGTAGCTATTATCAACCAATGAACTTATGCCTTACCAGTGATGTCACTCTGCTGTGTTAGGTCCCGAATCCTGGGTTTCAATTCATCATTTTTTAAAAAAACCTGACAAACTCTGAGCCAAAAACCAATAGACAGCATGTACCACATCTAATAACGTGTATGGCAGATCAGAGTGCAACATTACTTCACAAGCTTTGCTTTAACCTTTGTCAGATAAGGGAGGTTTATTATTATTTATTAAATCAACACTATTACTTTTCCGAATTTGCTGCGACTGTATCGATAAAATAAACATTCACCTTGTAACATAGGCACAGCCCTCCACACTGCAACAGGCCCAAGGCTGGCAAACTGACCAAAGGAACACTCCAAGAAAAACAATGGTATCCCAACAAGGGTCAGCATGACAGAATAGGGAATAAGGAATGCACCTGGAAAATAGCGGAAAGGATTTCAATTTTCAAGTGAAACTCCATGCTTACACTATGTGGGTGGATTAAAATTTACCCTGAAATCTCTACGAATGTCCAAATTCCCGTTTTGTGAATTTCACTCTCTAACACAATCAGATATCTTTTCAGGTCACTTTACACAGCCATGTTGTGACATTTCTTATACATTTGCGCTTGGTTTCCATCAATCCAATGGTGTGGGTTGTGAAGAGCCCTGATTTGAGCAGTTTTGATGATAATGTACAAACCTGAACACAGGGCCTGACTGAGGAGCCTGCTCTTCTGAGGATTTCACACATTGTGCAGTAAATATATCTGAGGTGGATGGCTCGCATTCTAAACAATATCAGTTGAAAATACATTGCAAATTAATAAATGAACCATTTACTTTGGTTTATAAATAGCATATATTTGATGCATCACATTGCTAATTTTAAACTATTACCTTGACATATCTCTCTCTTCATAAGGAAATAGTAGTCAAACTTGTTAGCTGTGGGATTGAATTTACCAGTTCACATTGAAATTGTTTAACTCTGCATTATTTACTATATCATTTTTAGTGCAATAAACATTTGTTATTTACTGAACTACAATTTTCAGGATAAGTCAACAAATCGATCCATTTAGTTCTGCCTTTCTTACTCTCCGATATTTTTAATTTCTCTACCATACCTCCTCCATTTTTGTAAGCCAGGTAAGGAAATCTCCAAACATTCCCAAAACCCACTGCATACCAATCATTGAGAGCAGGTAATCAGTCTTCGAAGACCAGTTACCCCGTTCCACATTCTCATCACCCACAGCACCATGTTCATTGGCGGTATCCTGGAGAAAGAATTGAAATGGCAAGCTCAGACATTAATCTTTCTCAGACTAGATCTCAAGTGAAATGTATCGTCACCACTCCCACAACTATCGGAAAATGGTGCAGTTCTCTATTTAGCAGCAATGTCTGTCAGGTTAGAAACAGCCAGATGTCCACAGAGAGTCTACAATTCACAATGACCAAAATCTACAAATCAACAGTATCTCAAATTGTCTTACATGGATTTTTACTGTTTTGTTTTGTTGAAATACTCACCGTATCCTGTGGAGGGTTTGGCCGATTGTCATTCAGTAAGAACCGAAATAAATGCCTTCGGTCCATTTTCAGACATCAATGAACTATTCTTCCACTTGCACAAGAATTGGAAGTAAAATGAGGACACTCCTTTTGGCCAAAAGTCCTTCAACTTCTCATGAATGGATTATTCTTGTTGAGTCAGAAGTCAGCCTCTTACTGTGTTTCATAACAGGTGTAACTCTACTTAGCTAATCATTCAATTTCCACACTAAACATTTCTATTGAGTTAAATGATTTGTTTTCAGAACAGTTACGATCAAAGGGCATTCATTCCCTGTCCTCAGGGTTTGGGCAAAGCGCTGGTTTTAAAAGGAATAGCTTCCAAGTGAATCCAAACCAAGTTGAACTTCAGCCAAAGAAAAGCTATCTAAGATTTCTTCTAAAAATGAACGGGTCTTCTCCCATATTAGAAATATAATTGTCATCCCCTGCTACCCGAGTTCATTTTACGTAATGAAATTTTAATTAGTTTTGAATGTGTGGCTGCAGTTTTGTAATCCCTATATAAGATGAAATGTACATGGATTTGGGAAAAACATGAGTGCTTGTCCATTGATCTGGCAGTCTCACCTCTAACCAAATGTTTAAAGTTAGAAGATTATAAGACAGAAGTAAATCTGTATTGCTTTCTTAGCATTCCATCATGAAATGTTATCGCCTAAATTATAACTATGCTTACTAAAGTGAGGTGTAATAGTTCTATAGTTGGAAAAGTTAAGTAACTATTAAATAGTATGGTTCCTACACTGTTGCCTCTGACAATCAGCAAGTCACCAATTGAAAGAGCAGCACATTAATATTCAAAAGTCTTCATCTGTATTGGAGTAGGTTATTGATAGGGTAAAGCAATATTCTGAATTGTATGATTAGATAGGGCTCTCTCAGTGTGAGATCCAGAGCTAATTACTGAAAAACTTCCATTGCTTTCAAATGTTATTTACTGGTCAGCTTAGCCATCTGGCTGGATCATTAGAAGCTTTGCTAGGTGCATGATCTTTTGGCTGAATCACAAACACCAGTGGGTTTGGAAGAGTGATGATTGCATACAAAAATACAACAAAAAGTGTATTCTCTTGTGCAAAATGCAATGTGTCACCACATTCAGCGTCATCTTGAAAGACTGAGTTTAATGCAAAATTTTACTGCTTTTGAGTTCATCTTTCCCTCTTCTTCTTAATACCCTCCGCTCCTCCTCCATTCACTGCTTAACATCAGCCAGGGTCTTTGTAACGGGCTCCAGGGTCTTGTCATTGGGCTCTGAGTTCTTAATTATGGACCCACCCCTGCCATTGCCACGTCTCCCACAAGCCTCTATGTCTGAGCTGGAGCCATGGGCCTGATCTCCTACCTACTGCTCTCCCTGTGAAGCTGCCACCAGTCATCGGGATCCTGGCTCAGGCCTCATCTGTGACCTCAGTGCTAGAGCCAGAGCCAGCCAAGTATCTGGGACTGCATGGGGCCCTGCCCCAACCGACTCCCATGCAGAAACAAAAAAAACACAGGAAGACCGATCACCATGGCAGCTGCAACCGCCATCAATCACCCGAAGGAGCTGTTCTCTCTTGCTGCTGCTGCCCCCTGTCTTTTGCACTGATCCTCTGGCCCCTACACCCTCCTCTGTCTCTGACAAAAGTATAAAGGCCCATTTTCCTACAACTTTCAACTCTGAAGAAGCCTTGTACTGGACTCAACTAATTAACTCTGTTTATCTCTCTATTGATTCTGCCAGACCTTCTGTGTTCTGCAGCATTGTTTGTGTTTGTTTTAAGATATTATTCCTGCTTACTGGAGTAACTGACTCCCTGATCAATGTGGTGACACCAGCTCTTTTACACCCTCACCCATCTCCCCTATCTCACCTGAAGATTCTATAACCCAGAATATTGTGCTGACAATCATGTTCTTTCCTCAACCACAACCATCTCTGTGATAGCAATGATATTAGATCCTCATACATTAATAAACACGCACAACTCCTCTGCCTTACTCACAAGACTCCTTGCATTAAAAAATACCATCCATCTTTGCCACACTCCATTCTGCACTAACTTGAATATATTTGCACGAATTTCTGCATTGCAATGGTGGGTTCTTCAATACTTTTCAGTACATTAACCTTTACTGAACCTCCATTTAGTATCCCAGACCCCTGCAAAAATTAGTTTTAAATCCCACCATCACATTCAGCAATACCTTCAGAAAACCAGAACACTTGTACGTCCCACCTTCTCCAGAAATAAATGTGGTGATCCAACACTAATCTGTTCCGGATCGCAATGCACTCTGGAGCTTTCCTGACTTCTTGCCAGCCTCTTTCTGATTGGTCATAGAGTCATAGACTCATACAGCATGGAAACACTTTGGTTTAACCTGTCCATGCTGAACATAATCCCAAACTAAGTTAGTCTCACCTGCCTGGTCTTGGCTCATATCCCTCCAAACCTTTCCTATTCACGTATCCATCAAAATATCTTTTAAATGCTGTAATTGTACCCACATCCATCATTTCTCAGTAAGTCCACACACAAACTACTCTTGGTGTAAAAAAATTGCCTCATATCTTGTTCAAATCTCTCTCTTCTCACTGCTCACCTTAAAAATTGCCCGAAACATCGACTCTCCTGCTCCTTGAATGCTGCCTGACCTGCTGCGCTTTTCCAGCAACACATTTTCAGCTCTGATCTCCAGCATCTGCAGTCCTCACTTTCTCCTTAAAAATGTCCCCCTAGTCTTGAAATTCCCCATCTTAGGGAAAAGACAACTACCATCAACTCTATCTATACCTCTCATTATTTTATAAACCTATATCAGGTCACCTCTCAACCTCCTACGCTCCAGTGAAAAAACGTTTCAGCCTTTCTTTATAACTCAAACCTTCCATACCTGGCCACATCCTGGTAAATCCCTTCTGACCCCTCTCTTGCTTAATAATCCCCTTCTCCTCTCTGACTGCATTTTCTTAATCCGTGATGGGGGGTCAAGGATGGGAGCAACAATGAGAAAAGAGAAAAGGTTGAGAACTGATACAGAAGATAAAGGGAGAAAGTTCAATAAACAAGGCAGGCAAGAGCATGGCGGGCTATGAGGAAAAATAATGAATTAAACACATTTATTTCAACGCAAGAGGACTGACAGGTAAGGCAGATGTACGTAGGGTATGGATAGGAACATGGGACTGGGATATCATACCCTTTGCAGAAATTTGGCTGAGGGAGGATGATAACTGGCAGCTTAATGCTTGGCATGTTGATGCTATCGGAAGGATAAAAAGGTGCACAAGAGAGGTGAGGGAATGATGTTTTTGATTAGGGAATTCAACTTGTACTTAGACAGAATATTCCTGGGTGATTGTCTAGCTATATGGATGAACTAAAAATAAGAAAGGGGTGATCACTTTGATTGGATTGGATTATAAGCCCCCAACAATTGTCACAGTAATGGTCTGGTACAAGTTAGTTTGCCCTTGAGTTTTTTTTAGAGAGGGGATAATTGGCCAGGCTCCATCGTGCCTGAACTTTGAATGGTTCACTGGGGCCTTGTTGTTTCCCCAAACAAATACTGCTTCAGATCAAAAGCTTGAAAGACCTTTTGAAAACTTGGTCTTGTCAAGGGGACGTGGCCAGCTCTCTAGCTCTTCAGTTCAGTACGGGAGGGAGTAGAGTCATGGGGGAAACTGGAAGCCTTCTCTCTGTCCTTCTGCCCTTCTGACTTTGAACTGTATGCTGCCTGTGCCATTGTTTGCTGTTTGTGCTTAGGGATCTGTGTACTGGGATTGTTGCAAGAATTTTCAGAACAGCATCCTTAGGTAGGGTTTGGATAGGATAAGTTATCGGGTATTCTGTTTTCTGTTCCTTGTAGTTCATTTTATAATTTTGCAAATAAATTTTGTTTGTTTAAAACCTGGCAGTTGACCAAGCTGATGTACTCCAGGAATATCCACTGTACACCTCATTAAACAAATAGCAAAGTTACAGTCAGACCTAGTCCATGACAGACCGGGGGCTTTTTGCGGGATTTAAACAGCGAGTGGTAGTTGCTAGTGTCTTTTATTTCGGGTGTTGATTTGGTTGGTTTAAACCGTGTTCGGATGGCAATGGCTCTTTCAATCACCAAGGAGGTCCTGGAGGTGGAAGAAGTGACCTCGGGGGTTTTGCAAAAGGCAGATAAGACCAAACTGCAGGAATTAATAGACAAGCTAGGGTTGAATTTACCTCCTAATGTGAGGAAAGATGAGATGAATTCAGCAGTAGCTCAGTATTCAAATTTGCTGGAAACACTATCAGGATCTGTAGAGATGGCAAGAATTCGATTGTAAATGAAGCAGCTTGAGTTAGAGGGGAGAGATAAGGAAAGGGCAGCAGAAATGAAACAGTTTGAATTACAATTAAAATCAGAAGAGAGAGAAAAAGCAAACACATTAAGGGCTTTAGCCACAGAGAAAGAAAGATAATGAAAAACTCTAGCAGAAGAGAAAGAAAAAGCAAAGAGATTGAACTTTAGAAATTGACACTTAAAAAGGGAAGTCAGCACAAAAGGATGGAGATGCAGGCTGAAGGTAGGTTTAGTGAGGAAGAGAGTGAGGATGAGCAAGCCCCTGGCAGTCAGAAGCCTAGTGAGAAACTGTTTAAGTATGTTCAAACAAGGCCTAAATTTAATGAGAAGAATGTGGAAGCCCTTGTCATTTCATTTGAAAAAGAATCTAAACAAATGCAATGGCCAGTCAGTGCGTGGGTTTTGTTGATCCAAACCAAACTTGTGGGTTGACCTCGTGAGGAATTCACATCGCTATCAGAGCAGGTATCTGGGGAGTATGAGTAGGGAAAAGAATCAATCTTAAGCGCATATGAATTGGTACCAGAAAGCCTATAGACGTTTAAAGAATCTAAGGAGGAACCCTGGTCAAACTTATATTGAGTTTGAAAGAATTAAACAAAGTAATTTTGGTAGGTGGATACGAGCTTTAAAAATAGAACAAACTTACAATACCCTTAGAGAGACAATTATTTTGGAGGAGTTTAAAAATTCACTGCCTGACATAGTGCAAATTCATTTGGCAGAGCAGAGAGTTAAAAATGGCAAGCTTAGCAATTGAAGTGGCTGATGATTATGAGTTGGTCCATAAATCACGGTCTGACTTCCTGCATCAATTTCAATCCATGAGGAATAGAAGTTGGGGAAAAGAGAAATCCTCCTGTGGAAAGGGTGAGATAGATCTCAGTGAAGATCATAAGGAGACCTTATCACAGCGTAAAAAGGAAACCCCAGAAGGGGACGAAGAAGGTAAAAGCTCCAGTGTTTTTATTGCAATAAAGTAGATCACATGAAATCACAGTGTTGGTGGGCTAGGAAAAGCACAGGAAAGCCAGGCATGGGAAAGCAGGATAACCCTGGAAGTGTTGTTGGAGTGGTAACAGTGGGAGCTAGAAAGCTGCATCAGAGTGCACAAGCTGATCAGAGGTTGGTTAAGGAAGAAATGCCAGATCTGCTTTAAAAATATACCTGAAAAGGTAAAGTTTATTCATGTTAGAGTAGCAAGTAAAGAGGTTATAATATTAAGGGACACAGGATTCTCTCAGTCTGTGATGCTGAAGGATGTGGAGGAATATACTCCTGAAGGACTATTGCCAGAAAAGTTACTGGTAACAAGAGTTCATGGTGAGACAAAAAGTGCTCAATTATGTAAAATGATGCTAGAGTGACTAGAAAAGAGTGGAGAATGTGTCTAGGAGTAATGGACAAAGTATCGGTTCCAGGAAAACAATTTGTCCTTGTGAATGATACAGCTGATTCACTGGTAGGTGTGCTGCCTACTGTAGTTGAAAGACCTGTGGATACTCAAGCAACTAAAGCACTGCAAGAATCTGACTTGGGAATCTTCCCTGTTTGTGTAGTAATGAGGTCACAGAGTCACCAGTTGAAGGAGGAGAGATCAAAGGGTACAGATAAGAAATCTGAAGTGGCATTAGCAGAGACTGTATTCGATCAGTTAGTTAAGATAAAACAGGAATAAATAAATAATCATGCAAATATCTTTACCTGTGCAAAACTCATTGAGGTTCAGCAGAAAGATGAAAACTTAAAGCAATTGTATCAAAAGGCATATACAGAGAAGGAGTCTGAATTTATCCCTGTGTGCTATTACCTGAAAAATGATGTCTTAATTAGGAAACAGAGACCATCACATATTCAAGCAGATGAGAAACAGGCAGAGATTCATCAAATTGTATTGCCAGTGGGGTATAGAAAGGAAATGTTGCAGGTGGCACATGAATCACCACTTGGAGGCCATTTAGAAGTGAGGAAAACACAAGCTAAAATACAAAGACATTTTTACTGGACTGCACAAGAATGTAGTTGAATTTTGCCAGCTATGTCATGCATGTCAAGTGATTGGAAAACCACCGATGGTAATAAAACCTGTAACTTTAATACCTATTCCAGATTTTGAGGAACTTTTTACCAGAGTCTTAATTGATTGAGTAGGTCCCCTACCACAAACAAAAAGTGGGAACCAATATTTGTTAACAATAATGTATACATCGACAAGATTTCAAGAGGCTGTTCCATTACACAATATCACAGCTAAAAGGATTGTAGAGGAATTACTCAAAGTTTTCACTAGATACAGACTACCAACAGAGATACAGTCAAATCAAGGGTCAAACTTCACATCCAAACTATTTAAGGAAGTTATGGACAGTTTAGACATAAAACAATTCAAATCTACTGCGTACCATCCAGAATCGCAGGAAGCGTTAGAAAGATGGCATTGAACACTAAAGACCATGTTGAGGGCTTATAGTCAGGATTATCCAGATGATTGGAATAAGGGAATTTGGTTGTTCTTTTTATGATCAGAGATGTACCAAATGAATCCACCTAATTCAGTCTATTTGAATTAGTTTTTGGACATGAAGTGAGAGGACCACTAAAATTGATTAAGGAGAAATTAATATGTCAGAATTCAGAGACCACCCATTTGGACTTTGTGTCAAATTTTAGAGAATGATTAAATTGAGCTAGCGAGTTGACTCAACAGCATTTAAAAGTACCACAGCTCACAATGACTCAGCAAGTGGAATAAGAAATCAAAATATCGCTATTTTGCTATCAGGGATAAGGTATTGTGGTACTTCCAGTAATAGGTGAACCTTTAAAAGCAGGATTTAGTGGAACTTATAAAATCAAAAGGACATTGAGTGAGGTAAACTACTTGAGATGGACCTCTCACAGAGTGTGTCTTGTGGGATACTCAAAAGATATTTTGACAGGGAAGGAAAGCAAGAGAAGGTGTTAATGATTACAGCACAGAAGGAAGAGCCAAGTTCAGAGGCTTCTGAATTGGACATTCCTCAAATTAAATGGGACAATGAGGAAGTTGTCAAAAATTGGGATAAATGATTGGGTTATCTTCCTGAGAAAAATTGAAATTACCTGAAAGAGCATTACTATCACATGGGGAGATATGAGGAAATAACCTGGGAAGTATTAGCCTAATGGTGCATGTTGCAGAGATAGGAGAGGCTATTCCGATTAAGCAACAAGTCCCCAGATGTAAATAAGGAGGACATCACAGTGTCGGCAAGGCTGCGTTTGTCCTGTCTGGTGCTTAGGTTGATGTCGGATGTTTTGTTTGCTCTCAAAATAGGTAAGAATCAATTATGTCCTTTCGTGAAGGACATTAGTAAACCAAATGCATTTTAATGACAATCACCAGTGGTTACATATTCACTATTAGACTTCTCTATTTCTCTTTTCTCCTTCTCAACATATCTTCACACCGACTGGTTCAGCCAAGCTTCTGTTCTTCTACTGTGTAATTTGTCGTGAGGTTTGGTGTAAGATTTTACTTTATGACACTTCTTGGGAGTACAGTGGGATATAATATAGCAGTAGAGGCACTGTATTACTAAAAGTTGCTGTAAAGTAGGAGTCTGAGAGGTTGTCACAGAAACTGTTTCCTGATCTTTCAAACATTTCCTCACCTGCCACAAGGTGGGGCCCTCAGCTTGGACAACTCTCACCACGGCTATTATGGGTACCCACATAATACACAAGATGATCATACACCAGCCCAGCGCTATTGACCAGACAGAGTATTCAACTGGTCCATATGTTGGAAGGGCAAATGTTGTTAAGGACCAGACTAAGATTGCCTGAATGAAATAAACACAGAAAGTAAAATCAGTAACATGATGAAAGGGACTTACTGTACATTTTTACATTCAGCTTAAATCACTCAAAGATGTAACATCTCCTTACGGTTAAAATGCACGGAGAGATCAGAATCCAACAAGCTCTCCACCAGAGCCAGAAAAGCCAATTCCTTTTCCCAATCATCATCTCAATGTCCTTGATGAATCTGTTTATCCCTGTGAATGGCAAGGAAGCAGAGAGACACCATCACTCACACTGTCCTGTCTTCAGGGCAGCTTATTTTCTGTTGAAGTTCATCTTGTACAGGTGGCATTGATGAACAGGTTAAACAGAGAAAGGATTGCTGAAGATTTCAAATTGGATGAACAGAGTGTTCCCTATCACCAAATCGATTATCTGTACTCCAAGATTTAAAGGTCTTGAAGGAACTCTCACACTGTTTCGAGAAGACAAGTGTTCAAGGTAAATGGGAGATGAAGTGAGGTGGCAGGTTGAGGCCAAAGGTGCCAATGAGTGGGGATTGATGATGTGGTGAAGTCATGTTGGTTGTGAAGCAGGGTTGTGGAAGATTTGGATCTGGTCAGGTATGGAGTTGGGAGTGTTTGATAGTGGAGATGAGAGGTGTGTGTTGTCTGGAATAGAGAGTGGTGGGTGGTCACATGCCCATGGGAAGTGATGTCACAGGTGAATGACTTGGTGGGAGACTGTTAATGTTATTCATTGTCAGGTCAACGTGAATGATTGAGGGAGTCATTTTTATAATGAGAGCAGATTTTAATCCTTCTAACATTTCCTGGGTAATTATAAGTCAGTCAGAACTTTCTGAAGTCTCTGTCTCTAACTCAGAGTTGGAACTTATTCAGAGGATTTTTGACACTGGGTATTTCCATGAGTATCATACATTCCCAGGCAATTCCCATATAGCCAGTGTGTTGGGACATCTGCCTGATCCTGGTGTACAGCTTCCAGCCAATGCCTGGTCTCCCAAAATCTGGAAATGTAAAATATCGGCTAAGAAATTGCATTCATCACTTTAGAATTGATGAGCCTGATCTTTGTGTGAACAATAGTTAAGGGAATGGAAACAATGGCTAATGTTAATTCCTGTAAACAGGTAATCAGTAAATAGTATTCCCTTGGCTGTATTCTTAGGGCACCATAAGGGCAAGAAAATGATCAAGAAACTTGTCCAATGGAATGAATGGATATGGATAGCACAGATAAAAGACATTGGAGTGTTGTCTGACCATGATGGTATTAAATAAGGAAACAGGTTGGATGGACTGAATGGCCTACTCTTATTCCTGTGTCCCAAGATAAAGGATCAGGAAGCATATTAATGTTCCTAATCTCTATGATGATCAAGACACTCACAGGAACAATCTCATTAAGGGAATCTCCTGATTCTGTAGGATCATCATTGTGGTCAGGGAAGTGAGAAGTCTTGAAACAATGTTAAGAATCTACCCATGTGATGCTTCTGTTATGAAGGTGGAAGGGAATATTTGGGGGTTTTGAAACAGTCAGAATGGACAAAGAACACAACTGTATAGAAATAGGCCTATCGGCCCTCTAAGCCTGCGCTTACACATTTTGCTCTTCCATAATAAAACTGTCCTCACGAACAGGATCTGTATCCCTCTATTCCCTTCCTATTCATGTATTTGTCCAGGTGCTTCTTGAATGCTGCTATTGTGTCTACTTCTACCATCTCCTCTAGCAGGCATGTTCCAGGCACTCACCACCCTTTGTGTGAAAAACATGCCTTGTAGATCACTTCGAAACATCCCCCCACACCTTGAAAGTGTGTCCCCTAGTCATTGATCCCTCCACCCTGGGAAAAAAACCTCTTCCCTTCCACTCAATCCATGCCATCACAATCTTCTAAACTTCTATCAAGTCACCCCTCAACCTTTCATATTCCAATGAAAACAAACCCAGTCTGTCTAAATGTTCTTCAAAGCTAAAATCGCCATACCCTGCAACATCCTGGTAAACGTTTCCTAAGCATCCACATCCATCTGCTACTGTGGTGACCAGAACTGTATGTAATACACCAAGTGTGACTTAACTAAAGTTCCATAAAGCTGCAGCATAATTTGCCTACCCTTACAATCAATGCCACTTCCAATGAAGGCAAATATGCCACAGGTTAATTGGATTGGAAGGATTCAGTTGCTGTGGGGTAGTTATCAAGTGAGGGCATGATTGAATAGCAAGTCAATTAGTTTCTAAATTTTGCTTTTCACTGTGGGACATGCATGATGTTGTTCACCTGTTATATCTGAATCATAGCCTTGTGATTTTGAAACATAGTTCAATAAAATTAGTTCATGAATTTTATAATCCTAAACTTTTGCCTCTGTCATTATTCATTTGACTCAAGTCTAAATCCTCACTAACTGATCAAACCCTATAGTTATCTGCACAATATCCAGTGTTGATTTTGTAGTGTTCTCTGAAGAGGTGAAAGTATTCTCATAAATACATTTCAATTGTAATTATTTTTTTTTCCAGTCATACCCACCATTGATCCAGCTGAGACCAATGAGTTCCAACAGAGCAACTACAATGAGAATCCATCCAGTACAGAAATAATCCATTAAATGTAACCAATAAATCCCAACCTAAAATGAAATGGAAAATTAGAAAGCATTAAATGGAAAAAAACATAACATTCAAATCTTTAAAATAGACATTAAAAGGATTTAAGAATTTATCTTTTCTCAACCGCAAAATACCCTGTTTCCTCGATTTATTCTCATTCCTTGAAGGGCTGGAATTAGTTGTGTTCCATTTTTCTTTTTTGAAATAAACAATCAATTTTGCATGTAGCAGCACGGTGGCTCAGTGGTTAGCAGTGCTGCCTCACAATGCCAGGAATGCAAGTCTGATTCCACCCTTGGGTGACTGTCTGTGTGGAGTTTATAAGTTCTCCCCATGTCTGTGTGGGTTTACTCCAGGTGCTCTGGTTTCCTTCCACAGTCCAAAGATATGTGGATTATTGTGGTTGTGTTCGCCGAGCTGGAAGTTTTTGCTGCAAATGTTTCGTTCCCTGGCTCGGGAACATCATCAGTGCTATTGGAGCCTCCTGTGAAGCGCTGCTTTGATGTTTCTTCCGGTATTTATAGTGGTTTGTTCTTGCCGCTTCCACTATAAATACCAGAAGAAACATCAAAGCAGCGCTTCACAGGAGGCTCCAATAGCACTGATGATGTTCCCTAGCCAGGGAACGAAACGTTTGCAGCAAAAACTTCCAGCTCGGCGAACAGAACCACAACAACGGACACCCGAGCTACAAATCTTCAACCAGACTTTAAATATGTGGATTAGGTGGATTGGCCATGCTAAATTGTTCATAGTGTCCAGGGATGCAAAGGCTAGGCGGATTAACCATGGGGAACGCAGGGTTGTAGGGTAGAGGTTGGTTCTGGGTGCGCAGCTCTTCAGAGGATCAATGCAGACTTGATGGGCTAAATGGTATTTCCACACCGCAGAGAGTCTATGATTCTGTCCAGATGTGATCTCGGTCAGGTGCAACACCTCTCTGGATTTATATATTATGATCTTTCCATGCCTTTCAATATTTTATTCACTGTTTTAACTTCCTGGGAACATTGTACTAATGATATTTATGAAATGTTCACAAAAGTCCTCTAGATATCTCCCCTTCCCATGACCTCTACTACATTCTCAGATGACACATATTCCTCATCAACTTTCCCTCTGCTCAAATTGCAATCGTCTTTATTAAATTAAATCTGCAACATTAGTCAAAATATTTTCTTTTTATTACTGCGATCGTGGGAATTAAAGGCAGCAATAAATATAGAGACCACAGCTTTATCCTGGATGAGGAAGGTCATCACTCCATCTTCATACAGACGTTAATAATTGGTGAACACCCTGATATTGCAACGTCTGATTGCTTCATCAATGATTTCTAGATTTTAGCCTCCACTGCTCAATGCAGAAATTAGTGCTGTGTGTCAATCATTCTTCATGTGTTGCAGAATTCCAGACATAAATTCTCAAATTGCTTTTCCTCATTTTAAACCAAGCTCTCCAATCTCATAAATTTAATATTCTGAGTAAAATCACATTCTATAACCGCATAAGATCACCTCTCAAAATGAACTGGTCTGCAGCCTGAAAAGTACAATTTCTTGAATCTTTCCTCATAACTCAAAACCCCAATTCTAGGGGTCAGTCTTGTGGCTCCTAGCATTACAGTCTCCAGTATCCATGTGTCTGTCTGTCTTGTTGGGAAGAACTGGACACAGTAGTTAAGGTAAGGTCTGACCACAGTGCTGTAAAGTTTGATGACCATTCCTTCTGATTTCTATTCTACAGTTTTGTGATCCAATTGATGAGGCTTATGGACTTTGTGAAACACAGAAAGCATGACACAATCCAAGAGAATGCTGCCTGTTTAATTGACTCACCAAGGAACACCTTCAACATTCACCACTTCGGCAAGTGTCCTGCAAGAGCACTTTCCAAAACTGCATTCCCCACAACCAAGCTAAAGCAGGCACCAGGCAGAAAAGAAAGTTGATTTACAAAGCAAAGAATTTCAGGTGCTGGAAGGTTGAGATGGAAATCAGGAAATTCTAGAATTATTCAACAGGGCAGACATATTCAACAGAGAGATGAATAAGATTAACATTTCAGCTCAACGATGATCCTTCAGGAAGGAATTGGAAATCTTCATCAAGGGACAAAGGTACTGAGGGTGGAGAGTTGGAAATGGATTTTGCAAAGCAAGTCGGTGGGAATCCACATTTTGTTTATAAAGACATGCATAAAATGGTGGGAAGGAAAGAAGGGAGGGTGTTGTTTTCAGGGGGCAACTTGGGGGCACTCCAATTACACACAGCATCATGCTCAACTGCTCTGCAAAATCCATCCCAACCAAAGACTTCCAAACCTTCCTCGACCCAATATCCAGGATTTATAGATTCCTTGGTCCCACATGGGGCCTTGCCTGCAGTACCAGCAGTGCCCACCACTGAGCTTGTGGCACTGCTGACACTGGTGGAATGGCTGGTCAATCGGATACTCTTGCTAAGGATGGCACCTCTTCCTGCTGGTGATTGGCATGAGCCCCATTATTAGGAAATTTATCCTGCCCACTGCACTGTAAGGCTGCAGGGAATGGATAAATCACATCCTGTTGACTGTCTTCTTAGCCAGCAATACTCACATTCCACAAACAAACAAGAGAAAGAGTCACAGAATCATAGATTGTTACAGTACAGAAGGTGGCCATTCAGCCCATTATGTCCACACTGCTTCCCAGCAAGCATCATGACTCCTGCCACACACCCATTCCTCACACCCTTTTACCAATCAAATAATCACCAATACCTCAATTGACTCACCATCACATTTCAAAGCAGTGCACTCCAGACCTGAACGTGAAAAAGATCTTCTTCATTACATTTGCAAATCACTTTAAATCTGAGCCATCTCATTCTCGATCCTTTCACAAAGGGGAACAGTTTCTCCCTATCTACTCTATTCAGACCTCATATGAGTTTGGCAATGTCTGTCACATCTTCTCTTGACCCCTCCTCTCCTCTCTAAGGAGAATGACCCAATCTGTCCAATGTATTCTCATACATTAAGTTTCTCATTTTGGAATCATTTTTGTCGATCTCTTCTGCATTCTTCCAAAGTGTTCACATCCTTCCAATATTGTAGCATTCACAACAGTGCTCAGCACACCTGGTGAGGATTAACAAATTTCTTATACAAGTTCAACATAACCTTCTTGCTATTATACCCTAATAACTCTATTATTAAAGCCCAGGATACCATATGCTCTCTCTACATGTCCTACTATCTTCAATGATCTGTGAAAAGCTGCCCAGACCCCTCCTGCACTTCTTAAGTACTGCACCCCTGACATTACAAATGTTTTTTCTCCCCAAAATGGATCGTCTCAAACTTCTTGCATTGAGCTTTACCTGGAAGCTACCTGCTCACTCCACCAACATATCTGTGAACTTGTGGACTTTTCAACTCTCTTGCTTAGAGTTTACAATCCTTCCAAGGTTCATGTCATCTCCAAACTTTGAAACTGTCCCTTACAAGACAAGGTCTATACCCTGCAAATAATGCAGGAAAGGCAGGGCTCCCACGACTGATGTAAAACAAGGAACTATGGATGTTGGACATCTGATCAAAAACACAAACTGAAATTGCTGGTGAAACCTAGCAGCTACGGTACTTCTCTGGTGAGAAAGTGGAGTTACCATTTCTCGATGATGAGACCCTGGACTTGAAACATTAACTCTGCTTTCTCCCTACAGATGCTGCCAGACTTTCTGGGTTTCACCAGCAATTTCTGTTTTTGTTCCAATCCCGATCTCTGGAGAACTCCATTACAAGCCTTCCTACAACCCAAAAAATATTTGGTGATCACTATTCTCTATTTTCTTTCACCCAGCCAATTTTGTATCCAGACTGCTATTATCTCCTTTATACCATGAGCTATAACTTTCTTCATAAGTCTGCTGTGTAACATTGCTTAAAGTGAGTTTTGAAAGTTCATGTACACCACATCAATGACATTACCCTCATCGATCCTTTCTATTACCTCTTCAAGAATTGTCAGCCATGATTTGCCTTTTAGAAATCCACGCTGACTGTTCCTAATTAACCCACATATTTATCTATGCCTCAACTGATTCTGTCATTAATATTTGTTTCCAGATTTTTATCCACCACTGAAGTTAAACTGAATTGTCTGTCATTGCTGGGCTTACCTTCACAGGTTTTTTTTACAAATAAAGGCGAAACGTCTGCAATTGTCTAACCAGTCAGCACCTCCCCTGAGTTTAGGGAAGGCTGGAAAATTATGGTCAGTGGTGCTTTAATTTCTACACTTGCTTCCCTAAATGTTCTTGGATGCATGACACCTGCTTCTGGACCTTGTCAATTTAAGTATTGATTGCCTACTCAAAACTTCTTCCTGGTGAATATTGATCTTTATCGTGATAGACCTTCCTCCTCCATTACTGTAACTGGTGTCGCTTCCATCTCCTTGGTAAAGACAGATGCAAGGTATTCAGTTAACGCCTTAGTCATGTCTCTTGTCTCCATATGTCCTATATTTCAACTTGTGGGCCAAGTGCTGGAAAGTGAGATTAATGTAGAATTAATATAATTTTGGTTGTACAGACTTGAGGGCCAAAGGTCCTCTTCTGTACTATAGGATTCTATGATTCACTGTGTAAACCACCTTTTTTACCCGAATTGACTCAACTCCTCATTTTGCTATTAATGTGCCTATAGAAGACTTTGGAATTCCTTGATATGTTTGGCCGACAGTGCTTTCTCATCAGTTAGTACAGTTGGCTGGACAGCTGTCTTGAAATGCTGAGAGATGTCAGAGGTGCGTTTCAATTCCTGCACCAGCTGAAGATACCACGAAGTATCAACCTCTCCCCTTCCCTGAGGTGTGGTGATTCTCACATTAAACCACCACTCGTCGCCTCTCTGTGGCCCAGTAGACCCATGGTGGCTTTACCTCTGACCTTAATCTTCTTATTAAACCCCCTTCACTTCTCCAATATGCTTTTCATTTCCCCTTTGAACCTTAGTGTTCTGCTTGAAGTTTTTGTCTTGACACTCATCATAACCTCACTTTTTCTTCTTCATTTTGTATTCTATCTCCTTTGTTCATCCTCAGAGCTCTGCATTTGTTTGTTCTCCTTTTGCTTTTTGAGGGAACATACCTTGATTGTACCTGAATCATGTCTATTTTAAACATAGCCCTTTGTTCAGTGACTGTTTTTCCCACCATAATTTTGTTCCTGTCTCTCTGGCTCAGCTCCATTCTTTGCCCATTGAAGTCAGCTCTCCTCCAGTTAATTCTTCTTATTCTGGACTGCCAATTATCCATTTTTATCACCACCCCTGGTCCAAAACCAAACCAGCAGTGGGGTTCTAAATGCTGGGAGCTTATTTAGACTGAACTTCATTCTTTGTGATTTATGAAACAGTGTCTCATTTTACTGAGTATCCTTGTCTAGAGAGGGTTGATTGCTCATGTGGAAACATAGCAAATGACTAAGCTACAACTTACCTGTGTTACAAACAGAAGGCCAAGGAAATAAAATAACAAACAAAGACCAGCTGTCAGATAAAGACGCTTTGGCCTAAGGAACTCAGGAAACTGGTCCAGCAGGCTTGTTATTACTGTTTCTATTGAAAACAAGAGTTATCAGTGATTAATTAATGATTTATACCAAGTCTTAGATAAATCCACCACCAGAGAAATGGCAGCCAAGAGAACTGAAGGAGCCAATGGGGAGAGATTTCTCTGTCTATGGGCAGAATTGTATAAGAGCAATGTTTGGAAAATGGAGGCTTGCTAATGTCTCCTGAAAGTAACTCACCATCTCAGGGTGGGTGATAGAAGATTCTGAGATGTGGGCTATAGGCTGTGATTCAGTGGGAACGACAATATTAGACATTTGGTTCAACAATGTGTGGGAGAACTCTCTCAGATTGTATTGCAGAAGAGTTTGCAACACTGATTGGGAAGATTGTACCTTTGCTGTTTCTGATGCCAGGCAGTTCATCTGGTTTATTTTTCCTATCGGAGTAATGAGCCACAACTGAGTGGCTTGCCACTTTATTTCAGAGAGGCTTGTTGTTTCATGCCTCACAATTAATATGTTACCACAGCAATGTGGGGCAGCAAGGTTGCTCAGTGGTTAGCATTGCTGCCTCACAGTGCCAGGGACCCAGGTTCAATTCCAGCCTTGGGTGCCTGTCTGTGTGGAATGAGTGTGGGTTGTGATGTCTGCATGGGTTTCCTCCGGATGCTTGGTTTCCTCCCACAATTCAAGGATGTGCAAATTAGGTGAGTTGGCCATGCTAAAATGCCTGTAGTATTAAGTGCATTAGTCAGGAGTAAACGTAAGAGAATGGGTCTGGGTGGGTTACTCTTCGGAGGGTCGGTGTGTACCTGTTGGGCTAAAGGGTCTGTTTCCACACAGTAGGGAATCTTATCTAATATAATAACCTGTAAGACATTATATAAACCCTGCATAATTATGTGACTTAAGAGCAGAAAGGTCTCAGAAACTATCTTGACTTGGGCCACTTCAAGCATGACATACTGACAAACTGTGCTGCATGTTGTAATTGAGTACTTTCATACTCACCGAGAAGCGTACATGAATATAATGTTTGCATATAACAGTGAGCTGCAATAAATATTCTGTTGGATTCTTTAATAACATAAAGCATTGAAGCAAAATGCACATCAAGGATTCCAGGGTCTAACATATGATTATGGTTCTGAGGTTTTCAAGAAGGTCTCTCACACACAATCTTCTTCTATAAAAGGCATTAGGTGTCAGATGGGTTTTTCTGACACAATGATAGCTCTACAGTCAAAATTACTGACAGCAATGTTATTGCATCCAGGTTTATTTGATTGAATTCAAATTCCTCAGACACTGACGTGAAACACAACCAGAAACTATTGGAAACACTCTGCAGGTTTGGCAGCATCTGTGGAGAGAAAGCAGAATTAACATTTCAGATCCAGTGACCCTACTTCAGAATGCTGTTTTTTGAAGAAGGGTCACTGGACTCAAAACATTAACTCTGCTTCCTCTCTACAGATGCTGCCAAACCTGCTGAGTTCTTCCTGCAATTTCTGATTTCCAGCATCTGCAGTTCTTTTTTGACATAGAGGTGAAGTTGATCACTTGTCTCCAGGTCATTTATCCAGGCCTCCAGATTAGTCTGTTAACTGAATCACAACATAATTGCTGCTCAATACATTTTAACAAATCCTGTTCCTGATGAAAAGGGTCTAGATGTACATCAAAAATGATAGTTATTATATTGAGACACCTAGAACTTGGCAGCAGAAACAGAAATATGAGTTGTATGATACAACAGAAAGAACAAGGAAAGGGGAAGCAATGGCCTAATGGTATTACCGTTGGACTGTTAATCCAGAGATTATATCCAAGGGACCCAGGCTCAAATCCTGCCACAGCAGTTGGTGGAATTAAGAATCTAATGATGACCATGAATTGATTGTTGGAAAAGCTGACCTGATTTCCTAATGTCTTTTAGAGAAGGAAGCTGCCATCCTTACTTGGTCTGGCCTAGATGTGGCTCCAGACCCGTTGCAATGTGGTTGACTCTTAACTGCCATCTGGGCAATTTGAGATGGGCAATAAATGCTGCCTAGCCAGCAATGATCTCATCCCATGAATGAATGAAGGAAAACAAAATTGTGAACAGCGACTGAACATGAATGCAGATTTTTAAAAAACATGAATTCCACTGTAAATCTTCCAGATGTTAGGTAACAATGACCTGAATATTTCTTTCCTACAACTTGGAACACACTTCATTCAACCAAGCTGAGGTTTCATTCAGACATTGTGGAGAATTTGACTATAGAGTAATATTGTTTTCTCATGCATTACAATCATCAGCAGTAGTTCCAAACATAATAGCTTGGATAAGTTCCTTTTATAAAAGTAGAAAGAGATTGGTTAAATTAAGTAACATTATTGTTGAACTTAAAAGATGTCATTCTTACCAAAACTTGCAAACAGTGTGTCAAGTCCCAAAGTGAGCAGCATGAAGAAAAATAAAATGGACCATAAAGTTGCCCATGGCAACTGTGCAAGGGCCTCTGGGTAGGCAATAAAGGCCAAACCAAACCCTGAACAATGGATACAAAACAAATGATAATATTAGTCCTGCATACAATCAACACACACTGCTACATTTAATTCCGTATAGTCACTGATGTTGAGGCAAATTCAAAACGTCTCAGCTGAGACATTCCAATTACTTCTGGAACCTACCATGTGGCACACCCTGAATATAAGGATGAATGTATGGGCATGAGATCAGTAATTCAGAATGGTGAGATTGTGACATCTTAATTGTGAACTGGATATGTCGAAGGCCAGTAATTTCATATCTCAAACTATGTTAAATCAGTTCTATACATTTGTTGAATAATGCCTACTTTCAATGGGAATCAATAATTTTAAAGAAACTTGTTTTTTTATAGGTATTTTTATTGAAAATTTAACATTTTTACAAGTTTACAAAATAAAAAAACCCAAGCATAAACATTGATATACAATTAAATCTTAAATAAATAATAACCAAAATTTAACAAAAAAAACCAACAAAAAAAAACTCAACTAACTACTAATCTAACCTACAACTAACCAGAGTGCAGAGTTAAGTCTCTTACATTATTCAAATAAGAGAAACAAAAACCCAACGGATAACACAGAAATTGGGTACTGAGATACATACTGGGAATGTATTAACATCATATGTAACAAAACCCGTATTCGTGCGGGATTCCTCTCCCAAGGGGCCACGGACCAGCCAGGTTCGCCATTTCAATTACATAAAAGCCCTTGTTAGGACGGCCGAAATATATGTATTTATATAATTCAAGAAGGGCTGCCATATTTTATGGAATAATTTGGTCTTTTGGTGCACCATATTTGTAAGGAAATCAAGGGGAATACATTCCATAACTAATCTGTGCCAAATTGAAAGTCCAGGGGGGCCCTCAGCCACCCAGTTTACCAAAATATTTTTCCTTGCGTAGAAAGAGAGAATAGAAAATAATCTCTTCCCGTGCATATCCAGGGAGGGTAAGATCGAAAAGCCCAAAAGGAGAGATACAGGGTCCACTCTAATTTCCGTTCCTAAGATTTCTGTCAGAGCAGTTGCTACTTTAGTCCAATATCTACGCATCTTATGACAGGTCCATAGGCAATGTACAAAAGTGCCCACCTGTATTTTACATTTGAGACACATCGGAGAAGTTCCTGCCTTAAATTTTGCCAATCGATCCGGTGCTATATGGGCCCTATGAAGTATCTTCAGCTGAATGGCCTGAGTTCTGTTGCAGATGGTGATTCTTCTGGAATTTTCCCAAATGTCATTCCACGTTTCTATAGATATTTCTAGTCCGAAATCCTGATCCCATATTTTAAGCAGATTGTCTATATCTCCCAATACTTCACCATGTAGTAAATGATAAATAGTACTGATGGAAGATACCCCCATTGGCCATAGCATTCTACATTCTCTATCTGATTTATAAAGACTATCTAATAACGTAGTCTTCTTCTGTATGTAATCTCGAATTTGGAAGTATTGAAAGAGGTTTCCATTAGGTAATCCGAATTTCTGATGCAGCTGTTCAAAAGACATCAGGATCCCTTCTTTAAGTAGACCCCCTAAACAACAGATACTCCTGGATCTCCAGAGTTTGAAAGTGGCATCTGTAAACCCCAATTGAAATCCCCATGCTCCCACTATCGGAGCATAGGGGGATGTTTTATGTGAGTTGCCCTCATTTTGCCACATTATATTCCAAGCTTTAATTGTGTTCAGTATTATAGAGTTTTTACAGTGATCCGTAATGATTTTCCTCTTGTCTGAAAATAAAAGGTTAATAAGTGGGCATTTTACTTGAGAAGCCTCAATGTCCAGCCAGATTGATTGTGGGCCAGACAAGACCCAATCAGCTATGTAACTTAATAGGGAACTTAACTGATATTTCCTAAAATCTAGGAAATCCAATCCTCCCCTTGCCTGTGGAAGCTGTAGCTTCTTCAGCTTAATGAGGGGCTGTCTATGATTCCAAATAAAGAAACCCAACCAGCCTTATGATTTACGTAGTGCCAGCCTCAGCAGCGTCACCAGAAGCATTCTCATAGGGTATAGGAGACGGGGCAGGACATTCATTTTAATTAGTGCTATTCTACCTAGCCAGGAAATTGGAAGGTCTCCATCGCTGGAGGTCCTGCCTTACCCTTTCCAGTAAATGCACAAAGTTAGCCTTGTATAACTGACCAAATGCTGGGGGAATAAAAATGCCTAATTATAAAAAAACCTCCAGGGACCACCGAAAGGGAAAGTGGGATCCATCCAATAAGTGGGATATACTAGCAAGGCCACCCATTGGCAGAGCCTCCGATTTTGAGAAATTAATTTTATGGCCTGAAAATACACTAAATGTATTAATAACTTGGATTAAGCGAGGCACGGACATCAAAGGATTACTGAGGAATAGAAGAACATCATCTGCATAAAGGGTAATTTTATGTTTACCTGTACCAATCCTTGGGGTCCTTATATTAGGGTCAGCCTGTGTAGTTTCTGCTAGTGGCTCAATTACTAGCGTAAATGGCAATGGCGAGAAACAACATCCCTGACGGCAGCCCCTATCCATACTGAAGTTATCCGAGCCTAATCCATTGGTAATCACAACTGCTTTGGGATCACTATACAGTGTTGAGACCCATTTGGTAAACACCTTTCCAACGCCAAAGCTTTCCAATGTGTAAAACAAATATGACCATTCAACCCTGTCGAATGCCTTTTTTGCATCTAATGAGACTACTATTCCTGGTATCTTTCCCTGATGGCAGGCTTGAATCACATTCAAAACCCTTCTAACATTATTGGATGATCTACGGCCCTTAATGAACCCTGTCTGATCCTCCTTTATGATATGTGGCAATACCCTTTCTAGCCTCAATGCTAACGTTTTAGAGAGGATTTAAAAATCTACATTTACAAAGGATATTGATCTGTATGACGCACAATCTTCTGGGTCCTTTCCTTTTTTAAGGATAAGAGAGATATTTGCCTCTTTCAGTGAAGGTGGGAGACAGCCCTGACTGTATGAGTAGTTATACATGTCCATAAGTAGACCAGCCAATATTCCTGTAAATTCTTTATAGAATTCAGCTTGAAAGCCATCTGGGCCAGGTGCCTTACCGCTCTGAAGTTGCCTGATTGTGTCAAGTATTTCTTGGATTGTTAGGGGAACATTCAAGACCGATATCTGTTCCTGAGTTAGGTCCAGAAAGGTCAAGTTTTTAAAAAATGATTGCATCCTCCAAGTCCTGTCTTCACAATCCTGCGATTTATATAAATCAGAATAAAATTTTCTTAAGATTGCGTTAATCCTTTTACGATCATGAGTAAAAATACCAGTTCTTTCCTTGATAGACGTGATATTTGAGGGGCCTTCTTTTTCCTTGCAAGAAATGCTAAGTATTTACCAAATTCATATGACCTTTGTTTTGCAAATAATATTTCCCTCTTAGCCGTTTGGGTAAGGGTGGTGTTTTGAGCTGTCCTAAGGGCTGTAATCCTTTGCAATTTGATAATAGAAGGTCTGTCAGCGTATGCTGTTTCAGTCGCTTTTAAGCGAGCTTCGAGCAGACGCTGTTGTTCTCCCTTTAATTTTTTCTGGATCGCTGAGTATGAGATGATCAAACCTCATGCATAAGCTTTGATGGTCTCCCACATCATTGATTGGTTGCTAGCCGTACCTAAATTAATTTCTAAAAAAGTTTTAATTTCTTGAGAGATGTACTTTACAAATTTACTGTCTTTCATCAGGAAGGGGTCCATACGCCAATGCCAGGGTGATGTCTCATTGTTCCTCGCCTTGATTTCCATATATACAGCAGCGTGATCAGAAATTGTAATACTGCCTATTTTACAGGATGATATGGAATTTTTAAAAATTGAGGGGCAAAAAACAGATCAATTCTGGTATGGCATTTGTGTGGATTGGAGTAAAAAGAAAAATCTCTGCCCTGTGGATGAAGGCATCTCCATATATTTACTAGTCCTAACTTTTTGTTCAAATCCACCAATTGTCTAGATCTGGGAGATACTCCTGCAGTACTCTTAGGAATCCCATCTATTTCCAGATCCATAATACAATTAAAGTCTCCCGCTATAATTGGATGACGGGCACCAAGAGCCATCAACTTTGAGAAGGCTTCCATTATAAATTTAAAAGGAAGTGCCGGGGGCAATACAAATTTAAAATCCCATATTCCTCTCCATTTATAAGGGCTTTAATCAGAATATATCTTCCAGATTCGTCTTTTATCTGATTTAGGATTTTGAAAGGGAAATTCTTTCGAATAAGAATAACAACTCCCCTGCGTTTTGAGCTAAAAGAAGGAAAAAAGGCCTGATCAAATCCACCCTGTCGTAATTTCAAGTGTTCTTTATCCAATAAGTGTGTCTCCTGTAGGAGAGCTATATCAACCCTTTCTTTCTTGAGGTTTGATAATATTTTCTTCCTTTTGACTGGTGAATTACTCCCCTTGACATTCCAGGTGCACCACTTAACCGACTAATCAACCATAATCGTCCAGGCAAATCCGAGACCCCTCGGGAGGGGAAACCCTATCCAGAACATCCCGAGCATAGAGCATATAAAATTCACAAAAATAAAGGCTCTCTAATACACTCACAACAGTAAAATAAAAAAACTATTTCGAAATAAAAAAAATATAAAACGTATTTAAATGGAGATTTTTCCTCTTGTTCCCGGGGGTATCACTTCCTTTCCAAAAGTCTATTGTATCCCCTCAAAACCAGTGCCCCACCCTTGACCCAGGCGCCCCTCAATAGGATGAAGAAAATTCAAATATACTACAGAACTAGAATTAACAGTGAGCACCCTACGGACCCACCCACCCCACCCACACCAACACCTGGATATATTTGGTAATGTTAATACCATGTATAAACATATATAACTATGAAATTACAACCTCAACAAGTAATAATTAAATATAATAATACAAAATAACAAGGGAAAACAACCCCGTTCCTAGAAACAGAGGTAAAATAGTATAAGGTAACCACCTCCCTCCAACAACATTAACTAGACCCCCCAGCCTATATATATATTATTTATATATATAAAATTTAAAAAAAACAAGGAGGTGGAGAAAATCGTTCAGTAGAGAACAAATAAATAAATCCCTCTCCCCACCCCCTAAGATAATATTAAACAGTAAGGTAAAAAAATGATTAATATATTAAAAAAAAGTGAGGGTGGGATGTAAACCGGAGTGGGGGGAAAGCAAACCAACATCAATTGTGTCTTACAATTTATCTAAGAGAGTCCCAAAATTCCTTGGTCTTTTCCAGCGATCCGAAGTTATACATGGACCATTCATGGTTAAAGCGTAGCGTCGCTGGGTAGCGCAAGGAGTACTGAATACTTAAGTCCCTTAAACACTTCTTCGCCTCGTCAAACGCCTTCATCTTTCAGACCAGAGCTGGGGAAAAGTCCTGGAATAACATGATCTTGGATCCTTTATAGATTATGGCTTGGAGATCTTTTCCAAGATTTCTGGAGGATTCTAAAAGTATCTGCCTCTCCTTATAACTCTGCAGCCGGAACAGGACCGGGCGAGGACGCTGGTTTGAGCCGGATCCGCGTATTGCAACCCAGTAGTCCCATTCCACCCTTACCTGGCCTGATCCAGCCTCCAGATTTAAAAGCTGTGGAAGCCACTGTTCAAGGAACACTGTAAGCTGGCCTTCCTCTTCCCGTTCGGGAAGGCCCAGCAAATGAATATTTTTTTGACAGCCTCAATTCTCGAGGTCGTCAATGTGATTCTCTAAGGTCCAGACTCGCTGTTCGAGAATCCGGACCTGATTCACGGCCGATTGTGCTGTAGTTTCGGAGGTCCCGGCCTTTTGGGGTTAATTTGGATCACAAAAATGATTTAAATTAGATTTAAAATAGGTATGAATGTCAAACTGAGTGCACATTTGTAACAAACCATCTTATACTTAAATGGTGAGGCTCCAGATGCTCCTTGTTATTTATGTGTAAATTCCACAGCAATTTCTGACTGCACTCAGAGGTTCAGAGAAATATCTCTAATATGCACCACTCTGCTGTTACAAAAATGGTATCTCCTGACATTTACAAACTTGGCTCAGTGTGAAATTACCTATTACATGTGTAGAGTCACATTATTATTGTTGATGTGGAAGAAGGGTTTGGGGGGAAGGGGGAGAAGATCAACTGAAAGGCAGGATCTTAGCTCTCAGCAGCTCCCCCTAGTCCTCCCATCTACATGAAGTAGTGTCCTTCAAAAAAGTGTTGATGCCTTTAGATGAATTCCCCCTTCTTGGATGCCCGATAGGAATTCACAGGATTTTGATTTCACTTTTCCTCATGATTGTCCCCTGGTCTCCACAAGTAGGTGCAGAACCAGGGAGGAGATGTTTCAATGGCCATTCATTGGCCACTTAAACACCATAATTAATGGCAGAGCATCAAAATCCATCCATGAATCTTCTGCCACCATGATAGATGAGTGACAAGAAGCTACAAACTAATGCTTTCCCACACAATTTCATGTCCCATTGCTCCCAAATTGTCATTTGGAAGGGCATAAAATTCTGCATTTTATTTCTGAACTACTCTAAGTTCACTCATTGAGAGTTACATTTCCTTCACTATCACAGTTCATGTGCTGTTAATTTTGCAATCAAACAATTTACTTGGTTAAGCAGATGCTCAGTTGCTTTCTCTCTGTAGTCACATCTCAGGTACAGATGATATTGTGACAATGCCATCTCCCACGTCTCGATAAACTCCAAATATCATTGACATTAAACAGGTCAGGAGATGTCAAATGGACTACCACAGCTTTGCCGTTCTCAAGGGCAAGTAGAGATGGGCAGTGAATGCTGGCCAGCCAGCAATGCCCATATCCCACCAATGTATATTGAACAAATATTGATGACATAGTCTCATAAGTGATTGTAACTGAAAATCTGATTACTGAATCAATCCATGATTTCAGAAAGAAAGAGGCACTGAGAATAAACAATCCTTTGCATCCCACTGCCGATCTCATCCAGTTGTATCTAATCTCATCATCCTAGCCCTTAGCATTGATTCCCTCCTGCTCATACCAAGATGATTACAACAATAAACTAACTCATTAGAATTCATCACAAAGTCTCAGCTTGCTTTTCGCAACATGTGCAAAATGATCTTTCCAAATACAAACAAAAGACTGAAAGGTACATTTCAATTCTAAATTTTAATACCTCAATCAGACAAAATAAAAGAAGGAACAGTTAAATTTTAAAAAGTGATTTTTGAAATTCAATTGATTCTGTTGTTGAGCTTACCTGAGCATCAGCCAGTTTGGAGAAGTCTGACTGGCTTCCGATGTAGAATTCAATTCCTTTCGAGGCTCCCTCCAGGGTAACCCCTCGGATCAGGAGTATCGTCAGAACCACATACGGGATAATTGCAGTGAAATAAACAACCTGAGAATGGAGAATAAATTGGAAGATTTTCCTGTATTAGTGGTACAACATTTACTTTATTGGATCCAGCTGATTGTAAACTGATAGGAATATAAACAAAGAGTGAATCAGAAGACAGTTGGCTACATGATGGGGATATTTAACACTCAGCTACATGTTGGAAATAAGTTTAAATTCTACAATATTATTTTTAGTTTTATAATTAATCACATTCAGGGAAATGACAGATGTATTCAGGAGAATTGATGAGAACTTCACGAATATATTCAACACTTCATATTTCATGATTCTTTACTATTCTAATAGTCCAGACAAATGGTAAATAAAACCCTGACCCTAATCTGCTCAGTCCCTTCCCCCAGTCCTGCCCAGCCTTCCGCAGCAATTGGAATTTCCCCCAGAGTCCCTGTGTCAGTGACTGAAACCCTTAGAATGAGGGACACATTCAGGAATTTGGGGGCATTGCTGGGGCTAGAAATTAGTTATGTTCAATTTCAGTTGTGGATATTACAATTTGTGACTGTTCTTCACACTTTTTTTTCACACTTATTTCAGCCTCGTCATTTCTCTGATTGTTGTGTTGTTCAGAGCAGGACCCTCGCAGTTTGTGGCTGAACACTTGGCAGGTGATTGAGCAGCATGAGCAGCATATCTGCTCCTCTTCAAGGCTGTATCCCCTCAAAGGGTAACCATGCTCTGTGGAAGCTACAAAGGATTACTGCACACTAGTTCATTTTCTGTTCTCCATACCTTACAGGAACTGTCAACATCACCAAGGATATAAACTACGCACTTCACAACAGTCAATAAATTCTAGTTTTATTCTTACAGGGAATCTGTATTTTGTCAGTAGTTGTAACTGTCTTCATCACCAGTCATTTACCTTTCCTGAAGATTTGATTCCTTTCAAAAATGCTGTCCCAACCATCAGCCAGGCTAGAAGCAGACAGAGGGCTAAATGCCAGACTATCTCCCCAGTCTCATCCAATGAACTTGTACGGTGTAAAACTGCTTGACTGAGTTAGAAAAAGAGAAAATATTTTCCATAAGGGTACTGTTTATTACACATAGATACTATGTGCTCAATGCATCTGAGTATTTAGTGCAATATACAGGGCTTTTAAAAATATTCTTGTAAGAGGATTCGCAGTAGGTTAAAATCTTCGAGTAAAAAGTGAGGTCTGCAGATGCTGGAGATCACAGCTGCAAATGTGTTGCTGGTCAAAGCACAGCAGGCCAGGCAGCATCTCAGGAACAGAGAATTCGACGTTTCGAGCATGAGCCCTTCATCAGGAATAAGAGAGAGAGAGAGCCAAGCAGGTTAAGATAAAGGGTAGGGAGGAGGGACCAGGGGGAGGGGCGATGGAGGTGGGATAGGTGGAAGGAGGTCAAGGTGAGGGTGATAGGCCGGAGTGGGGTGGGGGCGGAGAGGTCAGGAAGAGGATTGCAGGTTAGGAGGGCGGTGTTGAGTTGAGGGAACCGACTGAGACAAGGTGGGGGGAGGGGAAATGAGGAAACTGGAGAAATCTGAATTCATACCTTGTGGTTGGAGGGTTCCCAGGCGGAAGATGAGGCGCTCCTCCTCCAGCCGTCGTGTTGTTGTGTTCTGCCAGTGGAGGAGTCCAAGGACCTGCATGTCCTCGGTGGAGTGGGAGGGAGAGTTAAAGTTGTTACAGAATAAGTCCTACTTTTAAATAAGAGAATGATTACTGAAGTTTGATGTCCTTTATGTTTTTCTCTTTCTACATCTTATTCAAACAGAATGTGGGTGCGTTTGCTATATTTGAATCTGCAACTGCATGAAAAAATTCATGGCATGTCTTAATGGGCTCCATCTTATGCTCAAATTTACACTTGAAATGGAACAGTCAAATTAATCTCCTTAGCTAGAGTTCTAGTTGGGAAATCAGCCAGGGGTTCTCTACTCCTATATACCAAAGATCTACCTTCAGAAGTTAGTACACATGTTGAGATTCCTATGTTTTCATATACTGCAAAATGGGCATGATCAGCAACCTTGTAAATTTATTGGCCATGTAAATGTAATGTTGAAGTAGGGCACTTCTCAAGCACCCTGCAGGTAATGGCCACTGATCAGATAATCCCTCAATGTATGTTCCAACCAGACATCACAGGCCTTAAGGCAGGCCTGGAAGCGCCCAGTCCTCTTCAGGTCTGAAAGGGCAAGGTATCTCCAATGTTTGATCAAGAGTTGAAGTCAACTGTTTCACATTGTTACTATTTTTGTTATGAACATGATGCTGATATTAAACCAACAAGATGTTTTGCTTAGAACAAATAAATAATGTGGTATATTAATTTTAGTGCTGGTGTGATGCCATGTTTCAATGTTATATATTCCAAAGACTGATGGATCGTATCAATAATTCACTCAACTGTTCCCAACAAAAACATTCTAACTATACCAAGCCAGCCTGCAAATACAAATTCACGATACAGTGTTTTAATATTAATTGAGATTCTAAAACTGAACTATGTTTACTGGATAATCCTGAGTGTTCAAATAATTACAAGGGAACAAAATAAACAGAGCCGTACATTGGTCTCTCAGATCGAAGATTCTGAAGTCTTTTGGGTTTGGGGAAAAATGCTGTTTATTTTCAAGTTGAGGCAGATTTGCGGAAATCTTGGCAAATGCTAGCTGTGTTAAACGGTTGCTCCTAAAACAGAGAAGTAGTTTTAGGATCTAGAGTTTAGAAGAATGAAAGATTATCTCATTCAGACACACAAAATTCCTCACTGGACACTCCCGAAAAATGTGTTGCTGGAAAAGCGCAGCAGGTCAGGCAGCATCCAAGGAGCAGGAGAATCGACGTTTCGGGCATAAGCCCTTCTTCAGGAATCTGATTCCTGAAGAAGGGCTTATGCCCGAAACATCGATTTTCCTGCTCCTTTCATGCTGACTAACCTGCTGCGCTTTTCCAGCATCACATTTTTCAGCTCTGATCTCCAACATCTGCAGTCCTCACTTTCTCACAGGACAATCCCACCATTTGTGGAGGAGGAGTTTGAAAACACATTCAATACTATGCACTTGGCTCGTTAATAAGAACCTGTGGTGTTGGAGGAAGGATAATAGCACAGGCAGAGGAATGACTAACTAATAGAAGACAGATTTGCGATAATGGGGGCATTTTCAGGATGGCCTATAACTAATGTAGTGCTGTAGGGCTGGGGCCACAATTATTTACAATATATTAATGACTTTGATGAGGAAAGTGAATGGACTATCGCCAAGTTTGTGGATGATATGAAAATAGATGGGAAGGCAAGTGGTGAGGATGACACACAGAGACTGGAGGGATACAGGCAGAGTAAAAGAGTGGGCGATAAAACATGGCAGATTGAATAGGGAAATCCCTGGCAATTACAGACCAGGCAGTCTTACGTCTGTGGTCAGCAAGGTTTTGGAAAGAATTCTGAGGGGTAGGATTTATGACTATTTGGAAAAGCATAGTGTGATTAAAGGCAGTCAACATGGCTTTGTGAAGGGCATGTTATGCCTCACAAATCTTATTGAGTTCTTTGAAGAGGTGATGAAACAGGTCGATGAAGGTCGAGAAATAGGTGTGGTGTATATGGACTTCAGCAAGGCATTTGATAAGGTTCCCTATGGTAGATTCATTCATAAAGTTAGGAGGTATGGGTTACAGGGAGATTTGGTTGTCTGGATTCAGAATTGGCTGGCTGACAGAAGGCAGAGAGTGGTTGTAGATGGAAAGTATTCTGCCTGGAGGTCAATGTTGAGTGGGGTCCCACAGAGCTCTGTTCTTGGACCTCTGTTCTTCGTAAATTTTACAAATGATTTGGATGAAGAGGTTGAGGGGTGGGTTAGTAAATTTGCAAATGACACAAAGGTTGGAAGTGCTGTTGATAGTATCGAGGGCTACTGTAGGTTGCAGCACCTCATAGACAGGATGCAGAGCTGGGCTGAGAAATGGTAGATGGAGTTCAATCTGGATAAATGCGAAGTGATGCATTTTAGAAGGGGAAGGTTGAACTTGAATGCTGAATATAGGATTAAAGACAGGATTCTTGGCAGTGTGAAGGAACATAGGGATCTTAGTGTTCAAGTGTATAGATCCCTCAAAGTTGCCACCCAAGTGGATAAGGTTGTTAAGAAAGCATTGGGGGGTTTTGGCTTTCATTAACAGGGGGAATCGAGTTTAAGAACCGCGAGGTTTTGTTGCAGTTCTACAAGTCCCTGGTGAGACCACACTTGGAATATTGTGTCCAGTTCTGGTCGCCCTATTATAGGAAAGATACAGAGGCTTTGGAGAGGGTGCAAAGAAGGTTTACCAAGATGCTTCTTGTCTTACAAAGAGAGGTTGACTAAGCTCGGATTTTTCTCGCTGGAGATTAGGAGGAAGGGAGGTGACCTGATTGAGGTACACAAGGTAATGAGAGGCATGGAGAAAGTGAGGACTGCAGATGCTGGAGATCAGAGCTGAAAATGTGTTGCTGGAAAAGCGCAGCAAATAGGCAGCATCCAAGGAGCAGGAGATTCGACGTTTCGAGCATGAGCCCTTCTTCAAGAATGAGGACAGTGTGCCAAGCTAGCTAAGATAAAAGGTAGGAAGGAGGGACTTGGGGGAGGGGTATTGGAAATGCGATAGGTGGAAGGAGGTTAAGGTGAAGGTGATAAGGTGAGGGTGATAGGCCGGAGGGGGGGTGGGGGCGGAGAGGTCAGGAAGAAGATTGCAGGTTAGGAAGGTGGTGCTGAGTTCGAGGGTTGGGACTGAGACAAGGTGGGGGGAGGGGAAATGAGGAAACTGGAGAAATCTGAGTTCATCCCTTGTGGTTGGAGGGTTCCTAGGCGGAAGATGAGGCGCTCTTCCTCCAGCCGCCGTGTTGCTATGGTCTGGCGATGCAGGAGTCCAAGGACCTGCATGTCCTTAGTGGAGTGGGAGGGGGAGTTGAAGTGTTGAGCCACGGGGTGGTTGGGTTGGTTGGTCCAGGTGTCCCAGAGGTGTTCTCTGAAACGTTCCGCAAGTAGGTGGCCTGTCACCCCAATATAGAGGAGGCCATATCCCTCATGAGAGGCATGGATAGAGTCAACAGCCAGAGAGATTTCCCCAGAGCAAGACTGACTGGCACAAGGGGTCATAGTTTTAAGATTTTAGGAGGAAGGTATAAAGGAGACGTCAGAGGTAGGTTCATTACGCAGAGAGTTGTGAATGCATGGAATGCATTGCCAGTTGTGGTGGTGGAAGCAGAGTCATTAGGGACATTTAACAGTGAGTTGCGGGGTGTGTAGGTTTGGTTATTTTATTTTACATTAGGATTAAACCTTGGCACAACATGGTAGGCCAAATGGCCTGTTCTATGCTGTACTTTCCTATGTTCTATGTAATTACACTTGCATTAAATTTAGGATAAAACTACAATTATGATTTTCCAGTGTAGCACACTTGCATGCACTGGAAACTTTGTATATTAATACACAGGGATCATCTTTGTAGACAGAAAAACTGCGTATGAGCTCTGCCCCGATTCAAATGAACAGAATAGATGACAGCCATTAACTCAGGCAATGCTCTGGCCAATCTATCAACCTCCTGGTTTAAATTTAAACAAAATCTGCCAGGAAAATGTCAAATAGCTCTAACGGGCACATCCCTCAGTGTAACAACTCAACCAATCAGAGTTCACTTGTCAACCAATCGGAATGCACCTCTCATTCAGCATCTGTTATTTTCCACTAACATAAAACAAAAGTTGGAAATCTGAAACAAAAGCAAAAATTTCTGCAGAAACTCAGCAGGTCTGGCAGCATCTATGGGGAGAAAGCAAAGTCAATGATTCAGGTCCAGTTCTGAAGAAAGATTGCTAGACCCAAAACATTAACTCTGCTTTCTCTCTGCAGATGCTACCAAACCTGCTGAGTTTCTCCAACAATTTCTGGGGGTTTTTTTGTTCCTGTTATTTTCCCTTCACTTTAGTATTTCTTGCAAATTTTCAGAATGAATGGAAGACAGGAAGTTTTGACTTAATGTGTCTTTTGTCAGCATTAATCAAAGTCTGTCATACTTAACAACAATGTACTTACTCCCAGTATTGCTCACTCGGACCCTGGTGAGGAATGGAGATTTCTGATCCAATTAGGCAAGTGTTATTATACGTCTGCAGCCATGTTGTATTAATGACTTGAAAATATCCATCGTCCAGAGTAAGATTGCAAAATGGATCTAGAAAATGTTGAATGTGTTTTAGAACTTTACTGCTCCTTGTTGAACAATGCTGCCATTTCTAGTGGTATAATCAGGGTCTCTGGGCAACCCAACCCAACCTCATCCATTACATAAGGTGCAATCAGAGGCATAGACTGAGGTAGGAATATATAAAATGAAGAGCCTCCCTTCTTCCCAATGTCCACTCATTGAATCCAGGGTAGGATGGTTTGAGGACGGCCTTTCTTGCCAGATGTAAAATGACTCCCTAAGAGATGTCTTAAATGGGTACGCTGGCTGCCATTGGCATTCTTATGTATGTGTTGAAGGGTGGGGGTGGGGAAGCGGCACAAGATGTGGGTTCACTCTATCTGGTCTGTTGTTTCCTAGGAGGGTAGATTTTCAGGTGGGTGCCCAATAGAGGTATCCAATGACATCGAAGAAAATTGCATTGTTCAATTACTGGCTTCCATAAAGTGTTTGGTACTAGTGGTAGATGCAAGTGGCCCAAAAGCTCCCTTAACACACAAATAGGTACATCAACAGTGAAGGTTCCCACTTCATGAAGATGCATCCTATGACACTCAATAGCATATCCTGCATGTGAAAGAAATCACACAGGGACTGAGACACAATGTTTTTTGTTGAACACCAGTCTGCAACAGCACAGAGAATCACTAAATTATTATAGCACAGAAAGAGACGATGCAAACTGTTGTGAAAATCCAAATTAGAGTTTCACCTAGTTCCTCCACTCAGTAGCTCTGAACTCCTTCCTTTTCAAACAATGATCGATCTCCCATTTGAATGTCTTGAATAAAAGTAACCTCCACCACACTCTCAGGCAATACATATGCAATCCTAACTTCTTGCTGTGTGGATAAAAATTTCCATTGAGTCACCATTGGTTGTGAATGGTTTTAATTGGCCCTTCATTCTCTCCAGACTGTACACGCTGGGTACATGTACTGAGCTCCCTCCTTGTATTCCACATCATTAGTTCACACTAATGACAGCATCATTTAGGGATTTTAAGAAAAGTGTCTCATACACCATGTTTGAAGCTGACAGAAATGTCAGCATTGTGGAGCACAAACAGAAGAGACAAATGAGTAAAGAACTTTCTACATGGGCGTCAAATGTGTCCCTTCAGATCCACTTGGTCTGTGCTAGCCATGTGATAGTTAATGTATTCAGACTCACTCAGGAAGGACCAGCTAATCACTGAGCTTTCAGACATCCCATCCCTCAAAGACGATATCCCAGCCTCCTTACTCAGTCTGGTCTATAAGCTTAAGTCTCAAACTCCCTGGTCTCAATCCCTCACACATTAACTCAGATATTACATTGACACATTTTTTAGGTATTTTCGTGACTATATTTTCATATCCACATCTTATGAAAAAGTTCAAACTCTCAATATTTACAATATACATATCTATGCTATACCTTTATTATAGATTGCAGTGGTTCACCACCACATTACTAAGGGCATTTGGGATAAACAATGAACATTGGCATAGACAGTGGTACCCACATCCCTTGATCAGTTTGTTCAGACTTTTATGACACACCTCTGGGGGGGGGTTAGAAATGAACTTTGTGGGTCAGAGGTTGGGGCATTACCACTGTCAAAAGCCATGTGATAAGCTTTCATTAATGGATCAGAAAATGAATATTAATCCTGATAATTAATTACTTCTGATTCCCTAACTCCAGTACGATCACTTTCCAGGCTTCAAAACTTGTGAATTGTGTTTTATAATTAAAAAAAAGATTGAGAGTAACTTCCTGGACCCATGCACAGGGTCACAGACAGGAATGTGAGTCCAAAATGCAGATATATGGAAATTAAAAGGTATTATTTAAATCATGAATTTCTTGTTTTCCAAGACTCACACCTTCCCTTAAGAGGCAAAATGCAGCAAGAATATGTACATAGTCGGCTGATTAGAAGAGCACCTCCCAATGTATTGAATAAGGGCAAACACTGTTGTAAGTCATTGGCTATTGGTACTTAAAATTGACACCAGTTGCAGGTCATACATTGGTTTCCTTGACTCAGAGGGAAACAACTTAAACATTTTTGAAATAAAATAATATCATAAGGCTATAAGAGATAGGAAGATCATTATGCCTTTCAACCTATCAAGTTTATTCCACCATTCAATCATAGCTGATATGTTTCTCAACCCCATTCTCCTGCCATCTCCCCATAACCTATGATCCCCTGACTCATCAAGAACCTATCTTTCTGTCTTAAATATATTCAATGAGTGGCCTCCATTGTCTTCTGCAGAAATGAGTCCCACAGATTCACCCTTCATCTCAGCTCTGAGGCTTCGTACCATCACTCTGAGGCTGTGTCTCGGGTCCTATCAGACTCTATATAGGCCTTTCAGTATTTTGCAAGCTTCAATAAGATCCCTCTCATCCTTCTGAATCCCATCAAGTAGAAACCCGAAGTCTCTAACTGCTCCTCCTATGACAAGCCATTCATCCCCATGATCATTCTTGTAAGCCTCCTCCTCCTCCAATGCCAGCACATCCTTCCTTAGATACAGAGCCCAAAACTGCTTGCAATTTGCCAAAAGTAATCTGAACAGATACTTTACGATCACAACAGTATATTCCTGCTCTTGCATTTTAAGCCTTTTAGAATAAATTCTAAAATTGCATTTGCCTTCCCAGCACCCAACTGAACCTGCATATTCACATCAAGAAAATCCTGAACTAGGACTCTGAAATTCCTTTGTGCTTCTGATATCCTAAGACTTGCTCCATTTAGAAAATATTCTGCGCTCTACTTTTCCAACCAAAGTGCATAATTCCACACTTGCCACAGTGTTCCATCTGCCACTTCTTCATCTACTCTCCAAGTCTTTCTGCAGCCTCCCTACCTCCTCAACATTATCTGTCCCTCCACCTATCTCTGTTTAACACACATGTTGTTCTAAAACTTGTTGCTACTCTCACTCCCATTTGTAAAACCAATGACGTTTGAAATCTGCGTCCTGGTCCTGATCTTCAAATTTCCTTTCAGGCTCAAAATCCAGCATCCAATCTCATGACCCCTAATCCTAAAGGTCAAGGAGTGAATGTAAATCATTCATTGTGTTACTGATGACATTGAATGAAGATTTTGAGGGAGATGAGCCTGAAATGAAAACAAAGAGAAAAACTGAACTCTGTACCAGACAGTAGTAATGTAGGTACTGATGATAAAAGGTTGAAACTACCTTAGCTTCCCTACATCTACAATCCAGGTAGAGTAAAGCAGCTGAGAATGACCAACAGTGACAATACTAAAGGAGAGATGATTTTCTTTGAAGCATCTCTCTTGCCTGTAAGCAATTATTATTGACAATCTTTCACTTCAGTGACTCAGTGACATGATCCTTGGAGCTGGATCCTGTCCAAGTCTCTCTGCTGTACAATCACAATGAAGTTGGTTATCGAAAGCATTGGCTACTTTTCTTATGACAGATCAACAGAATAAAATATGAACAGTCACAGAATGTCCCCAGTCAAAGTGAACACTGTACCTTTGGGAGTCCTGCTGCATGTTTCATCTGGTCCCCACCAACTGAAGCAGTCTGCCCATGGTAGGGGTGATTGGAAGGAAGCAAACAGGTAGTACAGACTGTAACCAATAATGCAGGCATAGGAAATGTTGGCAATTATGATCAGAAGGACCATGGTGACTCCAACACCTTAAAATTGAACAAAGGAAAAAGAGCTTAGAAACAATACTGTTTATTTGAAATAAAATTGTTCTCTTGAATTCAATTGCAATATATTTCCAACTAGAATATGTTTAATGTAATTTGAGAGAGAAAGAGGGAGACAGTGTTTTGAAATAAGGCAGCAATGGTTGACTGATGTTGCTTCTCTCCAGTCTGAACTTATAAAGTTGAAAATAAGCCATCAACTTTATTATCCCTGTTCTTGAATATAAGCACAGGTCATCCTCAGAGTTCAGAAATTATGATAAAGTTACAGACAATTAGGTTCAGAATCTAAACAAGAATTGGACAAGAGAATATTATTCTGTTGTTACAACTATCCCTCTAGTATTGCCATTGTCTTAGTGGCTGTTAGATTTGGTCAGCATTTCCAACAATGTTCAGCTAAAATTGTTGAGTGGATGATCCACCTTGGCCTCATCCGACGGTCGCCAGCATCACAGATGCCAGTCTTCAGCCAAATCAATTCACTCCACTTGGTGTCAAGAAACAGTTAGAGTCACTGCATAGTGCAAGGGATTTGGGCCCTGACAGTGTTACAGCAACAGTACTGAAGAGTTGTGCTCCAGAATTCATCGCCAAGCTCTTACAGTACAGTAAGAACACTGGCATATACCTGACAACATGAAACATTGACCAGATATGTTCTGGACACAAAAGCCAATTACTGCCCTAACAGTCCACTCTCTCAATCATCGGAAACAACCTGCTCAGTGACACCCAGCTTGTGTTCCTCCAGGGTCACTCAGTGCCTGGCCTTGGTTTAAACAAAACAGCTGGATTCCAGAGGTATGGTGGAAGTGACAGTCCTTGACATCAAGGCCGCATTTGCCCGTGTGTGGCATTAAGAAGCCTGAGCAAACTGAAATCAATTAGTGTCAAGGGACAAACTCTTCACTTGTTCGAGTCATAACTGGAACACTGAAAGATGGATATGGATGCCGGAGGCCAGTCATCTCAGCTCTAGGACATCTCTGCAAGAGTTCATCAGGCAAAGTCTTAGAGAGAATTGTAAGGGATAGGATTTATGAACATTTGGATAGGAATAATGTGATCAAGGATAGTCAACATGGTTTTGTGAAGGGCAGGTCGTGCCTCACAAACCTCATTGAATTCTTTGAGAAGGTGACTAAGGAGGTGGATGAGGGTAAAGCGATAGATGTGGTGTATATGGATTTGATAAGGTTCCCCATGGTAGGCTACTGCAAAAATATGGAGGTATGGCATTGAGGGTGAGTTGGAGGTTTGGATTAGGAATTGGCTGGCTGGAAGAAGACAGAGGGTAGTAGTTGATGGTAAAGGTTCATCTTGGAGTGCAGTTACTAGCGGTGTTCCGCAAGGATCTGTTTTGGGACCATTGCTGTTTGTCATTTTTATAAATGACCTGGAGGAGGGGCTAGAAGGCTGGGTGAGCAAGTTTGTGGATGATACAAAAGTCGGTGGAGTTGTTGACAGTGAGGAAGGATGTGGCAGATTACAGCGGGATATAGATAAGCTGCAGAGCTGGACAGAAAGGTGGGAAATGGAGTTCAATGTAGGTAAATGTGAAGTGATTCACTTTGGTAAGAGTAACAAGAAGATGGAGTACTGGGCTAATAGTCGGATATTTGGTAGTGTGGATGAGCAGAGGGATCTTGGTGTCCATGTACACAGATCTCTGAAAGTTGCCACACAGGTAAATAGTGCTGTGAAAAAAGCATATGGCGTACTGGCTTTTATTGGTAGAGGAATTGAGTTCCGGATTCCTGAGCTCATGTTGCAGTTGTATAAGACTCTGGTGCGGCTGCATCTGGAGAATTGTGTGCAGTTTTGGTCGCCATACTATAGGAAGGATGTGGAGGCACTGGAACGGGTGCAGAGGAGGTTTACCAGGATGTTGCCTGATATGGTAGGAAGATCGTATGAGGAAAGGCTGAGGCACTTGGGGCTGTTTTCATTGGAGAAGAGAAGGTTTGGGGGTGACTTGATAGAGGTGTACAAGATGATTAGGGGTTTAGATAGGGTTGACCATGAGAACCTTTTTCCAAGTATTGAGTCAGCTATTACGAGGTGGCATAGCTTTAAATTAAGGGGTGGTAGGTATAGGACAGATGTTAGGGGTAGATTCTTTACTCAGCAAGTCATGAGTTCATGGAATGCCCTGCCAATAGCAGTGGTGGACTCTCCCTCTTTATGGGCATTTAAACGGGCATTGGATAGACATATGGAGGATAGTGGGCTAGTGTAGGTTAGGTGGGCTTGGATCGGCGCAACATTGAGGGCCAAAGGGCCTGTACTGCGCTGTATTGTTCTATGTTCTAGGTTAGTGTCTGAGGTCCAACCATCTCTAACTATTTCATCAGTGATCTTCCCTCCACCATAAGGTCAGAAGTAGGGATGTTCACAATGATTGCACAATGTTCAGCAATATTCGCAACTCCTCAGATACTGAAGAAGTCCTGAATAATATCCAGGCTTGGGCTGACAAGTGGCAAGTAACACTCCTACCACCCAAATGCCAGGCAATGACCATTTCCAACAAGGGACAATCTAACCACTGCTCCATGATATTCAATGGTGTTACCATCAATGAATACCCCCACAATCAATATCCTTGTTGTCACCATTAACCAGAAACTCAACTGGACTTACTATACAAACACAATGGTGACAAGAGCTGGTCAGAGGCTAGGAATACTGCAGGAGTAACTCACCTCCTGTCTCCCCAAGCTTGTTATCATCTACAAGGCATAAGTCAGGAGTTTAATGGAATATTCCTCACTTGCCTGCTCCAAGAGCACGCCAGAAGTTTGACACCCTCCAGGACAAAGCTGCTTACTTGATTGGCAAAACATCTACAAGCATCCATTCCCTTCACACCGATACACAATTGCAACAGTTTGTGCTACCTACAAGATGCACTGCAGAAATTTACCAAGGCTCCTTTGAAAGCACCTTCCAAACTCATGACCACTTCCATCTAGAAAGACAAGGGCAGCAAATACAGGGGAATGCCACTACCTGCAAATTCCTCTCTAAAATGATCACCATGCTGACTTGGAAATATACCATTGATCCTTCACAGTCACGAGGTCAAAATCCTGGAATTCCTTTCCAAAGGACATTGTAGGGAAACCGACAGCGCAGAGACTGCAGAGGTTCTAGAATGCAGCTCATCACTACTTCTCATGAGTAACTAGCGATAGGCAATAAATGCTGGCCCAGCCAGAGAAAACAAATTCCTTGAACGAATAAGAAAAAAGCTCATTGAAGAACAATCTTTGCAGGACTTATACATTTAGTGGTAAGGTCTTGGGGTCTGTTGCTGAACAAAGAGACCTGAACAAAGAGTGCAGGTTCATAGCTCCTTGAAAGTGGATTCGCAGGTAGATAGGATAGTGAAGAAGGCTTTTGGTATGCTTTCCTTTATCAGTCAGAGTATTGAGTACAGGAGCTGGGAGGTTGTGTTGCGGCTGTACAGGACATTTGTTAGGCCACTGTTGGAATATTGTGTGCAATTCTGGTCTCCTTCCTATTGAAAAGATATTGTGAAACTTGAAAGGGTTCAGAAGAGGTTTACAAGGAAGTTGCCAGGGTTGGAGGATTTGAGCTATAGGGAGAGGCTGTACAGACTGGGGCTGTTTTCCCTGGAGCGTCGGAGGCTGAGGGGTGACCTTGTAGAGGTTTACAAAATTATGTGAGGCATGGATAGGATAAATAGACAAAGTCTTTTCTCTGGGGTGTGGGAGTCCAGAACTAGAGGGCATAGGTTTAGAGTGAACGGGGAAAGATATAAAAGAGACCTAATAGGCAACTTTTTCTTACAGAGGGTGGTACATGTATGAAATGAGCTGCCAGAGGAAATAGATGTCCAAGTGAGCATTCTTCAACCTAAAAACTAACCACTGAAACATTGAACGCCATCAACTATTAACTCACTGGGTGCAGACTTGACCCAATGTGTAGTATGCACTTTGGTTTTTTTTTACCAAGGATTGGGAATCATGGGCATGATTTGAAACTGCGCCCAATGAAAACAATTCACATTGTCCAAAGTATAACATGTCAGCCTTGAGAGCACATTTAATTTCATAGTTTAGGTGATCATGGTGCAGATGAAGATGAATATCTTTGTAATCTTGGCTACCTGGCTTAATTACTACTTCAAAGTTATAACTTTGCCAATTCTTGACTAATTCAATTGCACCATATGTGACTTGTTCTGCCATGGTGGGTGTGGTTTGAATGTCATGATTTGAGACTGCACTTAGATCTGTACATACTGGTAACCATGTATCTGTTAGAGTAAATATTTCGGGAAGCCAGTGAGAGGTTGCGCATTGACACTCATTGACAATACATACAATTGTTGATCTGCTGTCTCCACTGAGAGATGGTTTCTCATAGCCTGTACCATGGAACATTACTTGCTCAGGTGCATGTCATTGAGGCCATATAGTGGTTACATGGTAACACTAACTCCGGTGTTGATTTTAGCTTTTATCTTGTATCACACTGCCTTCTCAGGACACATGATATTAAAGAGCTCCTGATTGCTTTCTACTCCCAACACAGAGTGTGAGATTAACATCATGTAAAGCCTGCTCATTTTCTAAAATTTGCCTTTCATTTGGTTGACTCTGAACCTCATCAATGTGGTTGCCTTGGTGCACCTTGGTAACAGTTTCCTTGTTGCTGATGATTTGTTATTACTCTATACTGTCATGTTGGTCACTTGTTGGTTTAATGTAAGGGCCTGACTTGGCTTTTGGAAACAGATTTCCTGCACATAGCCATGTCCCTTGATGCTACAGATATCAAAAAATAGAGCATGGACTTTGGAGAAGTGCAACAAACTACTGCTACTGGAGCTTTTGTTGGGTTTCTGTGCTTTACTGACCATTGCAATAGTATTGGTAGCACCTAAAGCATGTAATTGTTGCTGGCCTGCCACTATATCTTCATAGATCTGTCTATCCTCAAGTAATATGTCAAGACTGTGGCCCTTCTTATTGCACAAATGTTTCTTCCAACTGACTTTAATTCATGTGAATGTGATAATCAACTCATTAATATTCTCTGGCCGTTCCTCTTCAGTAAAGTCACACTCATGCCCTTTGCTTTGGCATCCTCCAACAAACTGGTGAATAGTCTCTTGAGGATTCTTGTCTATTTGAAATGATGTGGAGTCTGTTCATCCTGAAGTGAATTCTTATCTTGATCTGCTCTTCAAGATCTTTCCAAATCATATCCAGACTTTTCTGATCCACCCAGAAAAACTGTGCATGTTAATAATGTGAAGCTACTCCTTGTCAAGTCATAAAATCCCTACGGAGTGGAAGCAGGCCATTCAGCTCATTGAGTCTGCATGACCCTCTGAACAGCATCCCATCCAGAACCAATCTCCTACCCTATCCCTGCAACTCTCCATTTCCCCTCGCTAATCCACCTAACCTACACATCCCTGGACACTATCAGCAATTTAGCACAGCCAATCCACCAAACATGCATATCTTTGGACCGTGAGAGGAAACCCAAGCACCTGGTGGGACCCATCTGAAATGGGCAGAATGTGTAAACTCCACATAGACAGTTGCCTGAGGGTCAATTCAAACCCGGATCCCTGGCAATGTAAGACCACTGTACCTCCCTGAGTTCTGACAAGATTTTTAAGAGTTCTTTTCATGACCTCACCTAGACCTTGATCTGCAAAATAGAACTGCATGAAGTTTTGGAACAGTAAAATCAGTGAAGGTGTTGCTGGATGCCAAATCCATACCAGTTTTGTTGCTATCCATGAGTTGGCCTTTACAAAAACACCAGCTTTTGCTGTGTGTCTCTGATATTTTTGTCTCTCCAAATTATACTGCTCTTTCCTTAAGAACAAGGACGTTTGTAATTGTCATTATGTATTAACTTCCATCAACCGAGCTTTCTAGGATTCAAGTTTTCTGTAATGCACTGGCCTTTGTCATAGCTCAAGGGCATTCTTTAGCATTTTAATTTGTTTTTATTACCAAGGAAATCTTAGAAATGTATTTTATCTTGAAAGAATTTGCATCCTAATGAAAATTAGAAATATGTTCCATTGTTCTCGTGCTTAATGCTCCATCTACAGATGTGTACAATTGTCTGTACTCTGAAAAACTGATGCTGTTTAAGGATAACAAACTTCTCCCTATTCCAAACTGTCTGTTTCCAAAGTCATGCTGGACATCAATTTGTTTTCTAAATATGTACCTCTATGATGTCTTTAAGAGATAGTAACTGCTGTTGCTATGGTGTGAGTTTGCCTCCACCAGGGTGTTTTACCTGATGGGGCAATGCTTTTGTTATCTCCCACAATGTCAGAAACTGGGCATGATATTGTGGTATTGGGCAACCTAACAGACATTCATTACATTGCTCAAGCATACACATTTCTGAGCTAGTAGTTTGCTATTAGTTTACAATAGTTGGGCATGTTACTAGTCAAGTTTCCTGGAGATGGTGGTATACTGGAGGAGTCACTGGCTTGGTAGTCAAGAAGCTCAGGTTAATGCTCAAGGGACATGGGTTCAAATCTCACCACAGCAACTTGATTCAATTTACAAGGGCAGCACAGTGGCTCAGTGGCTCGCTCTGCAGCCTCACAGCGCTAGGGACCTGAGTTTGATTCCGGCCTCGGACGACTGTCTGTGTGGAGTTTGCATAGTCTCCCTGTGTCTGTGTGGGTTTCCTTTAGGTGCTTTGGTTTCCTCCCACAAAACAAAGATGGGTTGGCCATGCTAAATTGTCTGTTGTGTTAGTCAGAGGGAAATGGATCTGGGTGGGTTACTCTTTAGAGGGTCAGTGTGGACTTGGTGGGCCCAAGGGCCTGTTTCTGCACTGTAGGGAATCTAATCTAATCATTCTTTAAATGATCCAAGGAAAAATTGACTCTGAAAAACAATGAGATTTGGAGTCAACCATCCAGGTGAACTGAACACAATCACAATCACGCACATTTAACGAATAAGAAACTAAACTAACATCAGTGTTAATCACTGACATATCTTGGTGTAACATAACAAAGTTTTTAAAGAGAATGACAGCAAGGCTCAGATACACTCTCATTTAATCACTCAATTATAAATAGTTTATTAATATGAATTAAACATTAAAATGCATTGAAATTGTTGCTGAGTTTTAATTATTCAATAATCTCTAACCTTGTAACATTGGTACAGATTTCCACACTGCAACAGGCCCGAGGCTGGCAAACTGTCCAAAGGAAGATTCCAAGAAAAATATTGGTATCCCAACAAGACCCAGCATGATTGAGTAGGGAATAAGAAATACACCTGGAAAATAGAATAAAAAGGTGAAACAGGGTCCATGGATGTGAATTCCCAACATACTCTGCAGTTTCAAGTGGATGGTAACAACAACTTTATACTAACAGAGAAACAGGCCTAATCTTTAGAATCTCTCCTCATCACCAAACCCCTAAAATCCAGGTTATCATTCTTGTAAAACCATGTTGTACTCCCTCCAAGGCCAATATATCCTCCTTTAGATGTAGTGCCCAGATCTTCCCACAGTACTTCAATTGTGGTCGAACCAGGGTTTTGTATATCTGCAGCATACTGTCTACATCCTTGTATTCATGTCCTCGAGGTGTAAAAGCCAGATTCCATGAGCTTTCTTCATTATTTACTGTATCTGTTTGTGGTACTTTAAAGGTCCATGCACCTGAAGCCCCAAGTCTCTTTTGGCATCCATTGTGTTTAACTTGATGCCATCTAGGAAGTATCCAGGTCGATACTATATCGGTCAAAATGGATAACCACACACTTGCTTACATTGAACTTCATCTGCTACATTTTTGCCTAATTACTGAGTCTATCAAGAACCCTCTGCAATCTTATGCCATTGACTACATTGTCTACAATGCCCCCTAACTTTGTGTCATCAGTATATTTGGATATATGATTTTCTATGTTATTATCCTAGTTGTCAATAATAAATATGAATAATTGAGACCCTAACACAAATCCTTACGGCGACACCACTGGCCACATGCTGCAAATTTCAGGACCTACTCATTGTCCTTATTTTCTGGCACCTGCCACTCAATCAATTTCTGAACTATATAAGTAATTTGCCCTCAATTCCATCAGCCTCTTCCTTAGTTAATAAGCTCTTATGTGCAATTTATCACATGCCTTCTGAAGTCCATACAAACAACAACCATAGACATTCCCCTGTCCACTATCTTAGTCATGGCTTCAAAAAATTAAATGAGGTTTGTCAGGCATGACCTACTGTCCCTGATTAACTGAAGAAATTTGAAGTGCTCAGTTATTTTATCCTTAATTAGAGACACCAACCAGTGCCCCAGTACAGATGTTAGGCTAACTGATCTATAAATCCCTGATTTTCCTCTTTCGCCCCTGTTCTAAAGTGGAATAATGTCTGCAATTCTTCAGTCCAGTGGGACTACTCCTGTATTGAGGGAACATTGAAAGATTAGTAAGAGTAAGGTTAATTAGTAAGAGCAGAGTAGTAATCCCAGGATTGCTATTGGTGCCATTGTCTAGTGAAGCTAGGAATGGAGAGTGTGTGCAGCTAAACACGTGGCTGCAGAGCTGGTATAGGAGGGAGGGCTTCAGGTATGTGGATCTTCTGCGGAAGGTGGGACCTGTACGGGTTGCACCTGATCTTGAGGGGCATCAATATCCTGGGCAGGAGGTTTGCTAGAGATCTTCGGGAGGGTTTAAACTAGTTTGGCAAAGGGATGGGAACTGGAACTATGGATCAAAGGATGTGGATGCTGGTGAACAGGCAGATACAGCATGCAGAGAGACTGTGAGGAAGGATAGGCAGTTGATAGGGCAAAGCTGCAGTCAGTGTGATGGGTCTATTTTAATGCAAGAAGTGTCAAGAATAAGGGTGATGAACTTAGAGCATGGAGCTACAATGGAGCATGGAGTTTCTTGAAGCTACAATGTTGTGGCTATTACGGAGGCTTTGATATCACAGGGGCAGGAATGGTCGCTGAATGTTCCGGGATTTAGATGTTCCAATAGGAACAGAGATGGAGGTAAAATAGATGGGTGGGTGGCATTGCTAATAAGGGACAGTATAATAGTTGTAGAAAGGGAGATTGTCGGGGATGGTTTGTCCACTGAGTCATTATAAGTGGAAGTCAGAAACAGGAAAGGAGCAGTCACTTTATTGGGAGATTTCTATAGATACCCAATAGCAACAAAGGCATGGAGGAGCCGGTTGTGAGGCAGATTTTGACAAGGTGCATACGTAACAGGCTTGTGTCGGGTGACTTCAACTTCCCTAATATTGACTGGAACCTCCTTAGCGCAAATAGTTTGGATGCAGCAGATTTTGTCAGGTGTGTCCAAGAAGGATTCCTGATTAAATATTTAGCTAGGCCAACCAAAGGGGAGGCCATTTGGATTTGGTGCTTGGTAATAAACCAAGCCAGGTGACAGATCTCTTGGTGGGAGAACATTTCTGTTATAGTGATCACAACTCCCTGACCTTTACTATAGTCATGGAGAGGGATAGGAGCAGATGGTATGAGAAAGCATTTAGTTGGGGAAGGGGGAAATTACAATGCTATTAGGCAGGAACCGTGAATCATAAATTGGGAGTAGATATTCTCAGGGAAATGTACAACAGAAATGTTGAGGTTGTTTACGGAGAACTTACAGCAAGTGCGGGTAGGGCCAATCAGGGATAGTGATGGGAACTTGTGCCTGGAGTTGGTATTTGGGGAGGTCGTTAATGAATATGTTGTATGAGTATTCACTAGGGAGAGGGACCTTATTGTTTGTGAGGACAGCGTGAAACAGACTGATATGCTCAAACAGGTTGATGTTAAGAAGGAGGATATGCTGCAAATTTTGAAAAGCATGAGGATAGATAAGTCGCCTGAACCAGACGGGATATACCTAAGTTTGCTGCAGGAAGCGAGGGAAGAGATTGCTGTGCCTAAAGTGTTATGACACAGAGGTGAACCTCTCTCTTCATTAAACTAAACACCCAGAGAAGCTCACCTCACCTCATATTTCTAATATTTCAAGAAAATAACATCAATTCATTCTTTAACTCTAAAAGGGAACATCAAGCAACAAATATTCACAACACTAAGGCCCCTTTTCTCTTAACTGCTTAATACCTGCCTCCAATGCTATAATATACAGTTCCAATAAAACATTTATTAAAATTACATCAAATCAATTTCAAAACTTTTCAGTGGCTGTCATCTTTGGTGTCTTTCTTCTTTCGGCTGAAGACCTCACAGGATCATCTTCTTTCTTTTTACTGTTAAGATGTTTCGTATGAAAGGTACCTTTGATACAGAGTATTTCAATGTCTTGGGTCTCTCTCTCTCTCGATTGCAGTTGCTCTATCTGATTTTCAAAATGGCTGCCTTTTTCATTTTCCCCGAAAATTGGATCATCAGTTTGATGTTGGTAAAACAATAAATTCAAACTGGATTGGGTTTTAGTATCCTGAGGCATAATTTAAACTGTTTGTTTAAATTGGATTTGTTGCCAAAACAGCAAACAATTCAGGTTTCCATTTCACAGCCAAATGTTATATATTTTCAATTTTCCAGTACACTCAGACTGCGAGTTAAATCATATGACAGGTGCTTGCAAGCTCTCAGTGCAGAACAGCACTCACTCTTTCTTAAAGGTACAGGACATTACAACAGAAGTAATGATCTTCACATGCTCACTGGCTACTGGAGTAGTACCAGATGATTGGAGGGTGGCAAATGTCATTCCCTTGTTCAAAAAAGGGGAAATGGATAACCCTGGGAATTACAGACCAGTCAGTCTTACATCACTTGGTATTTGGATGATAGTAAAATGTAGGGTATGTAGGTTAGTTTGATCTTAGAATAGGATAAAAGGTCCGTGCAACATAGAGGGCTGAAGAGCCCATACTGTTCTATGTTCTATCCGTGTATGACTGTGACCGTGAGGAGTTAGAAGGGGAATAAAGTTATATGTTGATATTTGCCAGTTGTTCATCTGGGGTTGGAATACATTATCTCCTTATCTATTAATTTATTTATCAATCATAGATAGCAGTAGACAATCTTAAAGAATCACTGATCGATGATAAATTCAACCTTTACATTATAATATCAGTGTTTGGCACTTGTGCCTGGGAGATGATGTACAGGCTTTGTGGAGTTAGGGGTGAGTTACTTGCTGCAATATTCCTAAACTCTGACTTGCTCTTGTAACCAGAGTATGAGTCTAGTTCAGTTTCTGGTAAATGGTAACCCCAGGCTGTTGACAATGGGAGATTCAGTAATGGTCATGATAATGAATTTCACAAAATAATGGCTGGATTCTCTCTTGTTGGAGGGGGTCATTTCTGCCAATTGTGTGACATGAATGTGCTTGCCACTTGTTATCCCAAATCTGCATTTGAACATGGGCTGCTTCAGTATCTAAGCAATTGTGAATGGTGTTGAGGATTTGCAACCATGCACTTTCCTGGGGGCCAGAGAAGTGTTTGATCCTTGACACTCATGGATTCCAGTTTTGCTAGGGCTCCTGGATATCACACTCAGTCAACTGTGGCCTTGATGTCCACCGCTGACACTATCTGGAGTAGAGTGGTGATGGAAAAGCACAGCAGTTCAGGCAGCATCCGAGGAGCAGTAAAATTGACGTTTCGGGCAAAAGCCCTTCATCAGGCAGACAGCTGTATTCCTAATGAAGGGCGTTTGCCCGAAACGTCGATTTTACTGCTTCGCGGATGCTGCCTGAACTGCTGTGCTTTTCCAGCACCACTCTACTCCAGAATCTGGTTTCCAGTATCTGCAGCCATTGTTTTTGCCCAGGGCTGTCACTATCACCTCCTCTCTGGAATTCGGCTCTTTTGTCCATGTTAGAACCAAGGCTGTAATGAGGTCAGGAGCTGAGTGGCCCTGGCGGAATCCAAACTGGGCATCACCAAGCAGGTTATTGCTGAGCAGGTGCTGCTGGATAGCATTGTTGACAACACCTTCCATCACTTCACTGATCATCGACTGATGGGGTGTAATGGGCCGGGTTGGATTTGTCCAGCTTTTTTATGTATGCAGAGCATATCTGAGCAATTTTCACAATGATGAGTGGATGCTGATGTTGTAACTAAACTCGAAGAGCTTGGCTAGGGGTGCAGCAAGTTCTGGAGCACAGACGTTCAGTATGTTTCTGTTGCTGATGATGGCCCACAGTGCCTGAAGTCTTAGTTGCTAAATCTGCTTGAAGTCTGTCCCATTTAGCTCAGTGATAGTGCAATATAACAGGATGGATGGTATTCTGAATGTGAAGGTGTAACTTCATCTCCACAAGGACTGTGCAGTATCACTCATACCAATACAGCCAGCAGATTGGTGATGATGAAGTCAAGTAAGTTTTTCCCTCCTATTGGTTCCCTCATCACCTACCACAAACCCAGTGTAGCAGCATTGAATTTCATCAGCTATTCCCTGGACCACTCTCCCAAACTGTCTAGATCCTTCTGCAGCCTCCCCACCTCCTCAGTACTACCTGCCTGTCCGCCTAACTTCGTATCATCGGCGAACTTTGCCAGAATTCTCCCTGTCCCTTCATCCAGATCATTAATATATAAAATGAACAGCTGTGGCCCCAACACTGAACCCTGCAGGACCCCGCTTGTCACCAGCTGCCATTCCAAAAAAGAACCTTTTATCCCAACTCTCTGCCTTCTGTCAGACAGCCAATCCCCAACTTATGCCAATAGCTTACCTTGAACACCAGGGGCCCTCACCTTACTCTGCAGCCTCCTGTGAGGCACCTTATCAAAGGCATTTTGGAAGTGTACATAGATGACATCCACTGGATTTCCCTGGTCTAACCTAATTGTTACCTCTTCAAAGAATTCTAACAGGTTTGTCAGGTATGACCTTCCCTTACTAAATCCATGCTGACTTGTTCTAATCTGACCCTGCACTTCCAAGAATTTCGAAATTCCGTCCTTAATGATGGATTCTAGAATTTTACCTACAACCAAGGGTAGGCTCATCGGCCTATAATTTTCCATCTTCTGTCTTGATCCTTTCTTGAACAAGGGAGTTACAATAGCGATTTTCCAATCATCTGGAACTTTCCTGACTCCAGTGATGTTTGAAAGATCACATTCAGCGTCTCCGCTGTTTCTACAACTCAATCCTCAGTCGATTGGTGAGGATGAAGTCAAGTGTGTTTTTCACTCCTGTTGGTTTCCTCACCACCTACCACAGATCCAGTGTAGCAGTGAAGTTCTTCAGGACATAACTACCTTGATCAGTAGTGCTACTGCTGAGCCAGTCTTGATGGTCAATGTTGAAATCCCCCACCTAAAGGACATGTTGTGCCCTTGCCACCCTCAATGCTTCCTCCAAGTTTGTTCAGCATTGAGGAGTACTGATTCATCAGCTGAGGGAGGATGGTATGTGATAATCAGCAGGACCTTTTTGTCCCCTTTTTAACCTGAAGCCATGAGACTTCAAGGGTCTGGCGTCAATTTTGCAGACTCCCAGGGCATCTCCCTCCTGACTGTTCACTAGCTAGATAGGATGTCAGCTGGGCAGGAGGTCAGATTGACAGTAGAGGTCAGCGGTCAGTTCTGTCGAGGATGTGGAGTCACAGACAGACAGGACAGGGAAGAAGGCTTTTGGCATTCTGTCTTTCATCAGTCAGGGCACTGAGTATAAATGCTGGGAAGTTATGTTGCACTTGTACAGATTGTTGGTGAGGCCACATTTGGAGTGTTATGCTCAGTTTTGGTCTCCTTGCTAGAGGAAGGATGTTGTTAAACTGGGAAGAGTTCAGAAGAAATTTACAGGGATGGTGCCAGGATGCAATGGTCTGAGTTATAGGGAAAGGTTGAACAACCTAAGACTTTTTTCTTTAGGGCTGAAGAGATTGAGGAAGTTTGTTATGGAAATGTATAATATCATGATAGGCATGGATAGAGTGAATACAAGGACTCTATGACTCTATGTTAATGTTGGGTTGGGTTGGGTCACATCTGACTGATGCAAGGAGTTGCTAGGTAGATGTCAACTCAGATCTGATGGATGTGGGGGTTTAGAGCGGGTCTGGATATGGCAGGGGTGTTAGATTTAATAATCTAACTTTCCTGATTAATTATTTTACTTAAATTCATCAGTACCTTCTGAAATTTCCGATGTAAATAGAGACTTTTGGAGTGTTCCAAGAATCGGAGAATTGTCTAGTGGAAAATCCAGTTTCCTGGGCAATACCTTCAGAGTGTGCTAGAATGGGGATTCCACAGAATATTCATGGTGACTCATCGTCGACACCAAATAATGACTGGCCTGCGTAAAATCCTTGACTTTATATCATTATAATAAATGTCTGCTGGTTTCTCTGATAGCATGATATCCAGACTCAGTCTCTTATGTTATGGTGGATAATATATAAGCATATATATACATTACTGGAGGCAAACTAAGATCGAAATGAAGATAAGTAATAACTGTAATCCAGGAGATAATGAAGTTCATTGATAATTCACTGTGAGATTGTAAAGTAGGTACAGCAACTTTGTTTTAGCTAGCACCTTATCAATGGATATTCCTGATAAACCGACCAAAATTACGTGTTCAATATTGTGATCCATCATGATGTCCGTGTATTTCTGCTGTAAGTAAAGTCGAACAGTGATTCCACTAGCATGCTACAAAGACTGATTGAAACTTTATTCTTTTGTGTTTTCTATCCTTGTTTTAATCTTAACATCTGTCGATATTGCTGACAAGGACTTTATTATCTTAACTCCAAACGAATCTTCCATAAAACTTGTAATGAATCAATCTATGCCTATTTAAACTGAAAATGTGGTCTCCTCTGACTTGAACTAGACAAATGAAAAAGGGGCTACATGAGTTTTATTAATCTACTGTTTATTGAAAATGCTGGGAACAATCTGGGTCTTAATGACATTCTGTTGTGTTTTTAGAATTATTTCAGTTTTAGGAATTTAGCAATATAAAGTATTTAAAGGTATAAAAGTATAATGCTTTTTACTCCTGATGAGAAATGGGCCACAGATTCAAACTACAACCTGTAATGAGACAATCTGATTTGCTCAAAAGTCACTTGAATTAATTTCAACCACCACTTTGCACTTTAGTATTTAACTGTGCCATGTCCAGACTGTAACATTTCAAACCCCTGCACAATTGTTAGGATGTCAGAAAACACACAAGACCAGGCTATAGTCCAGCAGGTTTATTTGAAATCAGAAGCTTCTGGGGTTCTGCTGCTTCATCAGGTGAAGGTTAAACCTGTTGGATCATAACCTGGAGTTGTTGCATTCTGACTTTGCCTACTCCAGTCAAACACCGGCACCTCCACATCAATTGTTACGATGGGAAGCACTGACAAGAGCAATATCCAAGCCAACAGTCCTTAAAGATCATTGAAATGCTCCCTCTGTATTTCTATCCCCTTAATTCAAATTCCAGACAGTACCTCCTCCATTTTTGTAAGCCAGGAAAGGGAATCTCCAGACATTGCCTAGACCCACAGCACAGCCAATCATCGAGAGCAAATAGTCAGTTTTCGAGGACCAGTTACCTCTCTTCACATTTTCATCATTTCTGTTCACTGTTGGATTGGCAGCACTCTTGGGGCAAAGAAAGGAATTGACTAAATTAGAAAGTAGATTTTCTCAATCTAAACTTAAGCACTTAGTTCAACTCTTCCCCACTGTAAAATCATTTCTTCATTCCCCAGTTAACAGCAATCACTTAGTCGTTTGGAAACAAGACGGGTGACTGCAGTTCACAAAAGCTAAAATCCCCAAAGAATCAGCACTTCTCAGGATTTTACATGAGTGTAATTTCATGTTTTGCTAAAATACTCACTGTATCTATTGGAGAGTGTGTTTCCTGTTCATTCTGTGAGAATTCAGATAAAGCCAACTCCCTCTGGTCCATCTTCAGACAGCCATGAATACTTTCTTCGCTTGCTCAGGAGCTGGATGTAAACCTTAAGGAGCAAATCTTGCCCGAAGATGTTCTATCTTTCCAAAATTCCAGGACTGTCATTAAGAACTGTTCAGCCTTTCACCAAGTAAATGACTGGTGAGAATGACAAGATGTGTCCAAAAGGGCAAGATCTAGTTGCTCAGGTCTGGGTGATGTCCACATTTCCTGACTATTTCTGATGCAATCTCCACACTAAAAATAATAGAATTTCAGGTTTGTTTCAGAATACTCAATGTCAGAATATATCTATTTTGCATCACATATTTCTCACCAATGCTTTGAAATGAGGAGGTCACACAATATAGAGAGAGGCCATGGCATGAATCAGCGTCTGCAGCTTTCACCGTGGGGTGGCTGTTACTCTGCACTACCTCAATGTTTCCAATTGACCAGGAATCGCTCCTATTATCCCTGCCTGCCATACAATTATCAGAAAGATTCAAAGATTGACTATTGAGTGACCATTCAGATTGAGGCTGAATGCAGGGCCAATATTTTGAAGTCTTGAGATTTCAAAGGACTTTGTCAGAGTGAACCAGACACAGGGGATTTGCTGTTGGGAAAATTAAAAATCCCATTCAGTTCCCTCACAGTCAGCTGGGGCATCATGACCAGGGCCTCCAAGCCCTCCGTTTCTTCCTCTACCGATGTTCCCAACAGTACCCTTCCATCGACACTCTCATTCATTGGGCCAAACTGGTCCTGACACTTAACAATTTCTCCTTCGAATCCTCCCACTTCCTCCAGACCAAAGGGGTAGCCATGGGCACCCGAATGGGCCCCAGCTATGCCTGTCTCTTTGTTGGCTACGTAGAACAGTCCATCTTCCGTAATTACACCAGCACCACTCCCCACCTCCTCCTCCGCTACATTGATGGCTGCATTGGCGCCACCTCGTGCTCCCGCAAGGAGGTTGAGCAATTCAACAACTTCACCAAAACATTCCACCCTGATTTTAAATTTACCTGGACCATCTCTGACACCTCCCACCCCTTCCTGGATCTCTCCATCTCCATTAATGACGACCGACTTGACACTGACATTTTTTACAAACCTACCGACTTCCACAGCTACCTGGATTACACCTCTTCCCACCCTACCTCCTGCAAAAATGCCAGCCTGTATTTCCAATTCCTCCGCCTCCGCCATATCTGCTCCCATGAGGACCAGTTCCACCACAGAACACAACAGATGGCCTCCTTCCAATTTCCCTTCCCACGTGGTTAATGATGCCCTCCAACGCATCTCGTCTACACCCCTCACCTCTGCCCTCAGTCCCCACCCCTCCAACTGTAACAAGGACAGAACCCCTCTGGTGTTCACCTTCCACCCTACCAACCTTTGCATAAACCAAATCATCCAATGACATGTCCGCCACCTCCAAACGGACCCCGCCACCAGGGATATATTTCTCTCCCCACCCCTTTCTGCCTTCCACAAAGACCATTTCCTCCGTGACTACCTGGTCAGGTCCACGCCCCCCTACAACCCACCCTCCCATGCTGGCACCTTCCCCTGCCACTGCAGGAATTGCAAAACCTGCGCCCACACCTCCTCCCTCACCTCCATCCAAGGCCCTAAAGGAGCCTTCCACATCCATCAAAGTTTTACCTGCACATCCACCAATATCATTTATTGTATCCATTGGTCCTCTCTATATTGGGAAGACTGGACGCCTCCTTGCAGAGCACTTCAGGGAATATCTCTGGGACACCTGCACCAATCAACCCCACTGCCCTGTGACCCAACATTTCATCTCCCCCTCCCACTCTGCCAAGGACGTGGACGTCCTGGGCCTCCTTCACCGCTGCTCCCTCACCACCCGATGCTTGGAGGAAGAATGCCTCATCTTCCGCCTCGGAACACTTCAACCCCAGGGCATTAATGTGGACTTCAACAGTTTCCTCATTTCTCCTTCCCCCACCTCACCCCAGTTCCAAATTTCCAGCTCAGCACTGTCCCCATGACTTGTCCTACCAGCCTATCTTCTTTTCAATCTATCCACTCGACCCTCCTCCCTGACCTATCACCTTCAACACCTCCCCCACTCACCTATTGTACTCTATGCTACTTTCTCCCCACCCCCACCCTTCTCTCATTTATCTCTCCACCCTTCAGGCACTCTGCCTGTATTACTGATGAAGGGCTTTTGCCTGAAACGTCGATTTAAAATCTGATTGAAGATTTGTAGCTCAGGTATCCGTTGTTGTGGTTCTGCTCGCCGAGCTGGAAGTTTTTGCTGCAAACGTTTCGTTCCCTAGCCAGGGAACGAAACGTTTGCAGCAAAAACTTCCAGCTCGACGAGCAGAACCTGAAACGTCGATTTTACTGCTCCTCAGATGCTGCCTGAACTGCTGTGCTTTTACAACACCACTAATCCAGCATCAGAAATTTCACATGGTCTGACAAATCTCTATCAACAGAATATATATGTTTTATGTTTTTGGAGATATTTCCCTGGTGCCAGGATCAAGGATGTCTCAGAGAGGGTGCAAAATGTTCTCAAGGAGGAGGGGTACCAGCAAGAGGTCATTGTCCATATTGGAACCAATGACATAGGAAGGGGAAAGGTTGAGATTCTGAAGGGAGATTACAGAGAATTAGGCAGGAATTTAAAAAGGAGGTCCTGAAGAGTAGTAATATCTGCATTACTCCCAGTGCTATGAGCTAGTGAGAGCAGGAATAGGAGGATAGAGTAGATGAATGCATGGCTGAGGTGCCAGTGTATGGGAGAAGGATTCACATTTTTTTGGATCATTAGAATCTCCTTTGGGGTAGAAGTGACCTGTACAAGAAGGACGGATTGCACCTAATTTGGAAGGGGACTAATATACTGGCAGGGAAATTTGCGTGAGCTGCTTGGGAGGATTAAAACTAGTAAGGTCGGGGTTAGGGGGGTGGGACCCAGGGAGATAGTAAGGAAAGAGATCGATCTGAGATGGTACAGTTGAGAATAGAAGCAAGTCAAACAGGGCAGGCAGGGACAAGATAGGACTAATAAATTAAACGGTATTTATTTCAATGCAAGGGGCCTGACAGGGAAGACAGCTGAACTCAGGGCATGGTTAGGAATGTGCGTCTGGAACATCCTAGCAATTACAGAAACATGGCTCAGGGATGAGCAGGACTGGCAGCTTAATGTTCCAGGATATAAATGCGACAGGAAGGATAGAAAGGGAGGCGTGAGAGGAGGGGGAATGGCATTTGTGATAAGGGAGGATATTCCTGGAAATATATCCAGGGAAGTTATTTAGGTGGAACTGAGAAATAAGAAAAGGATGATTACCTTATTGGGATTGTATTATAGACCTCCTAATAGTCAGAGAGAAATTGAGAAACAAACTTGCAAGGAGATCTCAGTTTTCTGCAAAAATAATAGGGTGGCTATGGTCGGGGATCTTAACTTTCCAAACGTGGACTGGGACTGCCATAGTGTTAAGGGTTTAGATGGAGAGGAATTTGTTAAGCGCATTACAAGAAAATTTTCTGATTCAGTATGTGGATGTACCTACTAGGGAAGGTGCAAAACTTGATCTACTCTTGGGAAATAAGGCAGGGCAATTGACTGAGGTGTCTGTGGGGGAGCACTTTGGGGCCAGTGACCATAATTCTATTAGATTTAAAGCTGTGATGGAAAAGGATAGATCAGATCTAAAAGTTGAATTTTTAAATTGGAAAAAGGCCAATTTTGACAGTATTAGGCAAGAACTTTCAAAAGCTGATTGGGGGTAGATGTTCGCAGGTAAAGGGACGGCTGGAAAATGGGAAGCCTTCAGAAATGAGATAATGAGAATCCAGAGAAAGTATATTCCTGTTAGGGTGAAAGGAAAGGCTGGTGGTATAGGGAATGCTGGATTACTAACGAAATTGCGGACTTGGTTAAGGTATAGACAGGATAGATCGAGTGAATCCTAAGAAGAGTATAAAGGCAGTAGGAGGATACTTAAAAGGGAAAGCAGGAGGGTAAAAAGGGGACAGGAAATAGCTTTGGAAAATAGAATTCAGGAGAATCCAAAGGGTTTTTACAAATACATTAAGGACAAAAGGGTAACAAGGGAGAGAGTAGGGCCCCTCAAAGATCAGCAAGGCGGCCAGTGAGCCTGAAGTCGGTGGTGGGCAAGTTGTTGGAGAGAATCCTGAGGCACAGGATATACATGTATTTGGAAAGGCAAGGACTAATTAGGGATAGTCAGCATGGTTTTATGCGTGGGAAATCATGTCTCACAAACTTGATTGAGTTGTTTGAAGAAGTAACAAAGAGGATTGATGAGGGTAGAATGGTAGATGTGATCTATATGAACTTCAGTACAGTGTTCGACAAAGTTCCCCATGGAAGACTGGTTAGCAAGGTCAGATCTAATGGAATACAGGGAGAACTAGCCATTTGGATATGGAACTGTTTCAAAGGTAGAAGACAAAGGGTGGTGGTGGAGGGTTGTTTTTCAGTCTGAAGGCCTGTGACCAGTGGAGTGCCACAATGATCGGTGCTGGGTCCTCTACTTATTGTCATTTACATAAATGATTTGGATGCGAGCATAAGAGGTCTAGTTAGTAAGTTTGCAGATGACACCAAAATTGGAGGTGTAGTGGACAAAGAAGAAGGTTACCTCAGATTACAACAGGATCTTGACCAGATGGGCCAATGTGCTGAGAAGTGGCAGATGGAATTTAATTCAGATAAATGCGAAGTGCTGCATTTTGGGAGGCCAAATCTTAGCAGGACTTATACACTTAATGGTAAGGTCCTAGGGAGTGTTGCTGAACGAAGAGATCTTGGAGTGCAGGTTTATAGGTCCTTGAAAGTGGAGTCGCAGGTCGATAGGATAGTGAAGAAGACATTTGGTATGCCTTCCTTTATTGATCCGAGTATTGAGTACAGGAGTTGGGAGCTCTTGTTGCTGCTGCACAGGACATTGATTAGGCCACTGTTGGAATATTGCATGCAATTCTGGTCTCCTTCATATCGGAAAGATGTTGTGAAACTTGAAAGGGTTCACAAAAGATTTACAAGGATGTTGCCAGGTTTGGAGGATTTGAGGATAGGGAGAGGCTGAACAGGCTGAGGCTGTTTTCCCTGGAGCATCAGAGGCTGAGGGGTGACCTTTTAGAGATTTACAAATTATGAGGGGCATGGATAAGATAAATAGACAAAGTCTTTTCCCTGGGGTGTGGGAGTCCAGAACTGGAGGGCATAGGTTTAGGGTGAGAGGGGAAAGATATAAAAGAGACCTAAGGGGCAACTTTTTCACACAGAGGGTGGTACATGTATGGAATGAGCTACCAGAGGAAGTGATGGAGGCTGGTACAACATTTAAAAGGTATATGGATGGGTGTATGAATAGGAAGTGTTTGGAGGTTCGGGCGCTTGCAGGTGGGACTAGATTGGATTGGGATATCTGGTTGGCATGGACGAGTTGGACCGCAGGTTCTGTTTCTATGCTGGACATCTCTATGACTCAATGACTCTCGGTGTTCCTGCTATAATGTGCGTTTTGTCATTGCGGTTTGGCTACAATGTGATTAATTAATTATAGGTGATGTTTGGATAATGCGAAGTTTCTCTTGAGCAGATTTTCTGTAGCAATCTACAACACAATTCTCTGTAACAATTTCAATAGCACGATTTTCTGTAGTGCGGAGTTGCAGAAGAACGCAACAGCTGCATTACAGCAAAACAACCTGTATCTAGATGCATCTGCTCCAAGCTCAGCGAGGTTACTCTCGTTTTTAAAATTATTTCACAAGATGTTAGCATCTTCACATTTGTTGCCCATTCTGGATTACCCTGATAATGAGTGACCTGTTGACCATGGAGGACCTGTTAACTAACAAAAGGTAGTTAACTGTTAATCGCAATGCTGTGCAGTCACACGTAGGCCAGACCTGGCAATCATGAGAAATATTGTTTGACAATGACTCTGGTGAAGCAGGTAGGTGTCTGCAATAACTGATGGTTGTTTTATGGCATCATTCAATTCCAGATTTTATTAATCACATGGAAACCTCACAAACCAATGTGATGAAATATGGAGATGTGGGCACCATGGTGGTTCAGTGGTTAGCACTGCTGCCTCACTCACCAGGAACTCAGGTTTGATTCCAGCCTCGGCTGAGTGTCTCTGAGGAGTTTGCACATTTTCCCCGTGTCTGTGCGGGTTTCCTCTGGGTACTCTGGTTTCCTGCAACAATCCAAGCAAGCTAGATGAATTGGCCATGCTAAATCGCCCGTAGTGTTCAGGGATGTATAGGCTAGGTGCATGAGTCAGGGGTAAATATAGCATAAATGGGTAGGGGAATGGGTCTAGTTGGGCTACTCTTTGGAGATTCGATGTGGACATGTTGGGCCAAAGGACCTGTTTCCATACTGTATGGATGCTACAATTCTAGTACTTGGGTACTTGTTTTCCTGATAATAAGAATAACCAGACAGGGAACTGCACAATGCCTTCGTGAAGTCTTTATTGCAGAAGTATGGCGTTAATGGTACATAGCAAGGTGATGCAAAGCACATCTGTCTGTGTTTTGCTCACATTCTTATACATTATTTCTTCATTCTATGCTCTCCCTTTACCCAATCCTCAGCCTCCACTTACTCTGAGTATTTCTAACCAACACATCTTACATGTCCAATTACAAAATGTTTCTTTATGTCCTGCGATTATCTGCTAAGTTAAGCATGACCAAAATTTACTCATCAACACAACTTGTTCTGACTATGATTGCCAGATGTTTCCTTTACAGGGTACTTGATATTTTGTTTGTCAACTGTACTGTTATAGTTAGCAACTGAGCGTATTTAAAATTCTCATAAAGTTATAGAGCACGGAAACAGACCCTTCGATCCAACTCATCCATGCTAACTATGTTTCCCAAACTAAACTAGTTCCACTTGCCTGCATTCTAGATGTCATAACTTAGGAGGGTTAAGGGCACGAGTAAAACAACATTTGATACATACATATAAAGCAAGAATAACAACAAGAAAGATGTTAATCTCCTGGAGGATAGATGTTTCAAGTGATCCTGACCAGTTGTAGCCCAATTCTATATGGTACTTGAAAGGAGTTGTCTAAGTTTGTCGACCTCCTTGTGAATATGAGCAGCTGAATTTATGATCTCTTCAGAATTGGCCAGAATGTAGGTACAACACTCTTTTCCTACGTGGGCACAGGTCCGTCCTTTCTCAGATAGTAGCCAATCCAGGGCCATTTTGTAATTTTGTAATGTTCTTGTTCGAATAGCAACCATTTCTACATTACTCTTATCAAGGGCTTGGGAGGTGTCATGAACTACTTGTTCCAATATGGAATAGAGTAATTGAATCTCAGAAAAGGATTTATATGCAGCATATGGCCAATATCAAAGGGCAAAGAACTTGTCTATCTTAGAGTTGTAACGTTTATGGAGAATAAGGGATGAAAGGTAGAGTATGACACATAAAAGGGACTAAAAAAGCTAAATAAACAGAAACCAGATCATGACAGAGGTAACCACGTGTAAGCCTTATGTCCGCAAACAAAAAAAAGTACCATCGCACAGGATAAACTGAGTTCTATAGTTCGGGAGCCAGGTGTGGTCAAAAGTTTCTGCTGATGTGAGATAATAAAATTAAGTTTAGATGGAAGACAAGCATCAGATGTGCCATTAAAATATTAGGTACAATTACTCTGACCTGCAAACCAACCCTTCGGCTTAAATCAAGTGCGACAAATAGAACATAACGGTTTTCCCACCATTGATGTATTAGTGATGGTGATACGGACGGTATTAAATTGAGTTCGATACCAGCATTCAAATGCTGAAAAACTGTACCCTGTCGATTCCCACATACCTCCGGTGCCATTAATTTCCACCCAATATATCCCTTTCTCTGTGGAAGATATGGCAGCCATGTGGGATTCGTTCTGGAGAGTGACCCATTCAGCCACTGCAGATACATTAAAAGGCATGGGTCTAAGGGGATACCGTCCTTTGAATGTATGGGAAAATGAGAGCAAACCCAGCAGCTGGAGACGTTTGTATGTCCAGGATAAACATAAGACATGCACAAAAAAGTATTCACATACAACTTGTGCCTGACAGTGCATGTTCATGTGACCCAAGAGATCAAAACAATTACGAGTTCCAAAAATAAAAACTTTGTCACAATGGGGCAGGGGTGTTAGCCCTTTTGACATGTGATGCATGAATCCAAGCCTTCCTGCCATGCATATTCATGGCTGAAGGTGATAGGAGAAGAACTTGATACCGACCTTCCCACTTGGCACCCAACGGTTCTTTGTGTATTTTCTTAACGTAGACCCACTTGCCGGGAATGATGTCGTGAACACCTTTAGGGGAATCTCCTCAAGCTGCTGACACCTGTTGGGAAGCAAAATGAACAGAATCGGTTAGATCCTGAAATGCTTTAACAATGAATCACTCAATAGTTGACAATCTGCTGTTCTAAGATCAATTGTACCAGGTAAAGACATGAGTCTTCCAGTTATCACCTCAGAAGGGCTCATACCTGTGGTTTAATTATGGATAGCTCAAATGCTACATCATACCAGAGGCAGAGCTTGAGGCCAAGGCAATCCTTCCTGATGATAGTTAGCCGAGTGTTGGTTCAGAATCCGATTTGTGCGTTCCACCTGTCGCAGTGACTGAGGGTGATTAGGCCAATGCAATTCCCACTTAATATTCAGCAGTCTCTACACTTCCTGGCACAATGCATCTGCAAATTGAGTCTCTTGGTCCACATCTATACAACTTGGGATTCCCCATCGGGGAATGTATTCCTTACAGAGGGCGGTAGTGGTATGATTGGACGTGGCTTGCCGAATGGGAGATGCTTCCACCCAGCTTGAAAATTTGTTAACAGTGACTCAAACCTCTGAATATCCTTGACATTTTGGTCGGGATATCTAAGAAGATGTTGGAAGAGCCCAGCAGGTGCCAGAGGTCTCAATTGTGCAATCACTGTGGTTGATCCAGGATTATTTTTGCATGTTGCAAAATGATTTGCCACAAATAGCGTATGTTACTTGAATCCTGTTCCTCACTAACTCTTTTAGAGCCTTGCCATCATCTGTAATAGAAACAAATGTCCCCACCAATAAATTTTCTGTGCAAGAAATGTCATTAGTATTCGTGGTGTTACCGGTTTATTGGTCTCTCTGCCTTCAAACACCAATAACCACATAATTTCAGTCCTACTTCAATCCATGCCCACTTTTCTTCCCATGAACACTGTCCCTTCATTGTCTTTAAATCTTGTCACTTGCGACTAAAGTCTGCAGTTTAGGTGTTACTGTCTCTTGTCAGCCACTACCTTCAGAGGCTGCCTTTCTAGCAGCTTCAAAAACAGCTAGAATTCCATGGGATTTTCTTTATTATGGACTTTACAGTTTAAAATGCAGACTTCTTGTGGTAATTGTACAGCATTTCGGAGATTATGAGCTTCACCCCCAATTCTAATTGGGGTTCCTACAGCTAAGAGCACTTTGCTGTGCTGAAGTGCTCGCTGACAGACCTCCTTGGGCTATGACTTCATGCAGGCTAGTAACAGCCCAGCTGGCGTTCTGAGTACCATTCTCAACAAACAAAGATATGTCTATGAAGATAACTCAATCGGGATTCTGCAAGGGTTCCTTTGCCACCCGAGCTGCTGCAGAATTTCCGCACAATCATGTTCGCCTTTGACCTAATCAGTCTCTTCCCCTCCTCCTCCTCCCCACTCTCTCAACTCTCCCCTCCACACCCCCAATTGGTTCTGTGGGGTTGGGAGCAAAATTGGACTGAACTGGCGGCAACAAGGTGGAGGTTGGGAGTTTCCAAGAGGATGGGAGGCCTGGTTCATAGACAACATGGCAAGGACTGTGTGAGGGCACTTCACAATCAGTTTCTGATCCAATACAGGATGCTGTGGCTATTAGCACCTTGGAGGTATCTTCCATAGCTCTCAAATGGCTACCCCATCCCAGCACCACTGGGTCCAACCGAGCATGATACGAAAGTAGCTAGTGGGCCGCTGTGTGTCAGTGTTTTCCTGAGGCAGTACAGCTTTCATATAACTGTCCTTTTCATGTACATGAAGAGTGAAAAGGTCTCCTATTATTTGGGACACCCAAAGCTGAGGCTGAGCACACAGCAGATTTTAATTTTTGGAAGGCAGAATGCTGCTTTGGGGTCAGTCTCCTTGGATTCACTCTTTTCTTTCAGGAGATCATTCAGTGGCGGAGCTAGATGTGCGCAACTACCAATCCAGTTTCACTTGAAATTACAATGACCTAGAAAAGATCTGAATTCCCGAATAGTAGTGGGTTATTTGGCTGTTCAAGTAACGGCTGTCCAGTCTTGCCTTATTTCATGTTTTCCTGCTGAAATGTTTTGTCCCAGGTATTCTACCTCTTCTTGGGCGAGTTGCACCTTCTTCAGGTTTGCCTTAAAGAGTACAAACGATCAAGGAGAATGCTTAAAACTGCCCTATGCTGTTCCTTAGTCTGGAATGCTATTTGAATATCACCCATATACTGAATCATTGTGGATGTTATCAAAGGCAATTCCCGCAAATGATCTTGCAAAGCCATGTGGAATATAGTAGGGCTACTGTGAAAGCTCTGCAGTAGATGCATCCAGATATACTGTCGTTGTTGGCTGTTTAGTACATGATGGGAGAACTCCAGTAAAAGTGGATCATCTTTAACAGGCCGCAGCCATTTTTGTCCTTTGCCCAAATGGGATGATTCTGCCATTCTTCCTGTTTGAGATGTTGTATTGACCAAATAACATGGCCATTCTCAAAGTGTAACAGCAAATGTATTGAGTTAATACATCCATCGCTAATAGGGCCTGTGGTATGGGTCTAACCCATACAGATGTAAAAATCTCGTTGGCTTCAATCTTATTGGCAGAGGCTTAGTTTTCTCAAGTCTTAGTTCTTTCCCCCCTACTCCTACAGCAGTTCTCCACTATCCCTCCAAAGGTAAATCATGACCATCAATTAAGGGTAAAGATGTTAGTTCTGCACTAATGTCAAAAAGGCAGTCAACTTTCCTATCACCCACCCCATCAAAATATAGCAGCTATCCGAATGGTTCTCGATGGCCGTGAAAATAATGGACTCAAAGATGGAGATGGGTTGCTCTAGTTTTTTATTAATGAGTTCTTTTACCTGAAGTTCAGTACAGCGCTGGAGCTGTTCCAATAACATAAGATGCTCGTTCAAGGACAACCTCTCCCATCCAGACTCTTTCTTATCCAGTTTGGGGGCCTGTTTTTGTCGGTATTTCCCTTTTCTAAGTTGCACCTTTTAGCCAAATCACCCTCTTTTCCACAACTGTCGCACTTCCCTGGGTTTTTCTCAGTGTTAGGAGCCTCTATGGTCTGCATGGCTCTGAGCTTCAATTCTATATTTGCCCCCAGACGATTAGCTTCCTCTATTACTTCACCAAAAGAGGGTAGGCTTTTATCCAAATCAAGACATTGTACTTTTAACATCTTAACTAGTTCAAGCTGTAAGGCTGCTCCGAAAGCAGCCTTTACTGGGACCAAATTTTGTCCTCTTTCTCTGGATTGTTATTAGGAGCTCGACCAGGAAGCTTGATCCAGACATCAACAAATCTTTCTGCAAAGTTTTTAACATCTTCACGTCCATTCTGTTGGCATGCAGGTTTTTTACTCCAATCAGTTTTAGATGGTCCAAATTCTTGCAGCCAATTGTGGATTGTCTGCCAACTGTGATTTAAAGTCTGTCCTTCCTGTCCCATGTGGTTGTTAACCCTGCAGTACAATGTTTGTCCTGCATTGTTCCCCATTGTGGCAAACAAGATTAGAACTCCATCCAAAGAGTGTCAGGTAGATATTTTCTTGAGTTTTTCTAACCCTTTCCATGTTTTCATACCTCCCTTCTTCAGGTGTGACAATTCTTTGGGCCATCTTTCTACTAGTTTGTCTCATGGATTAAGATTGGATAAATTTATATCTTATCCCAAACCTCTCCCTCAATCTTTACTTTTTTTTCCCTTCTGTCGTTTCCTCCATACAGGCCTCATGACAACAGGGGGTGCCTCTTATCTTCTGAACTGCTGGATGTGTCAGAACATCCCTCAGGGCAGTGGGCACCACTGATAGTACGAATCTTATCTGGGCCATCACCTGGAGGGGCTGGTTGAGGCAAGGGTTTTGGATACAATGGGGCAATCAGGTAGGGAGGAGGTGATGTGTGTGACGTAGTTTTAGATGTTCTAATTCATTTTGAGTTAGTGACAATTCTTTCTCTGTGGTTTTTAATTCCTCTCAAATAGGTTTTATTGCTCTCTTAGACGATGACTTTCTCTACCATAATTCAATTTTTCAATTATTTCTTGTCTCTATCTGAGTTGTTGTATTACACAGAGTGACCAGCAATTTTTTTTCTTATTTTTATATGGGTAGTCTTTCCCCAGACCCATTTATTATCATCCAGGGACCACTGCCCATGGAGTTTCCATACTTTAGACAAATTTTAGTCAGGGTCGTAGGATGGTCAAGTTGTTGTTCAATATGTTCCCTTAATTTCTACAAGACTTCATCCACAACAATGTCAGGTGGTGCCTGACCACCTTTAACTTTGGTAGGTAGTTCAAATTTAGACAATAATCCCTGGATTTCAGGTTAGATTTGAACCAAAATAGACTCTCTAAGAGTCGTAGACAATGGCTCTCCTTTTTCTGTCCTATGTCTCAGATCGAAACTGTCGAGCAGTTTCAGATCGCATCAGACAGGGAAAATCTCAGACCACCACTTCCCGCTTTGGATGTTTATTACATGAGGAGTCCTTACCTCTCGGTGTCGATTAGACTGAAATGGTTTTCAAAACCTCTTCCCCTTTATCCTTCTGCGATCCTGCTGACTACGCCTAGTTGTTGGGTATTCATGTCCCCGATAGTAGGAATAACCAGGCAGGGATCTACACGATGTTTTCTTGAAATCTTTATTGCAGAAGCATGGTGTTAATGGTACATAGCAAGGTGATGCAAAGCAGATCTATCTGTATTTGCCTCACATTCTTATACTTTATTTCTCCATTCTATGCTCTCTTGTTTACCCAATCCTTAGTGTCCACTTATCATCCCATTTACTTCTAACCAATCACATTTTACATGTCCAACCACAAGACGTTTCTCGTTATTCTGTAGTTATCTGTTAAGCTCGGCATGACCAAAACTTGCTCATCAACATCACTTGTTCCTACTGTAATTGCCAGACGTTTCCTTTAAGGATAATTCACTTGCAACCAGTTTCATGCCTGCGGCTAATGTTTGAATTTCGATTGTCTCAACACAATAATGTCTTTCCTTTACCCTTCTCAGACTTACCCACATGAACTCTGTTGTATCCCACACAGGGGCTCCCCAATTTCAGAATGTTGGACTTACAAATGTGAGTAATTATGAACATGATCCTGTACTGATTTTCAAGTTTGAAGATCTGACATTTCTTACACTTATGAATGGCTGCTTCCCATTGTCCTGAATTGTGCTAATGACATGTAAACAAATTGACTTGGGGGCTGCCTGTATATTCCTCTCTTACCATGTCTGTGCTTTTTGACATACCATTAATTATCACAATTGATCCCTTGACACCACTAGATAGTTTGACACCCTTTGCATAAATATTGGCCCCAGTGCAGTTCAGACTATCCCAATGGTACAGCTGCACCTTTCCCTAGTGCAAATGGCGCACAGATCAGAGTGCATTTCTCCCACACCAGGCTTTCAGCAGTATACTTGTCTTCCTCATTGGATGTAGCCTATGCTAATTTACAGGCGAGTGAGGTAATCATCCAAAGGTTATAATCTTCGAATTCTGTAATTTACTGTTACCTACACATACCATTACCACTGGACCCTCCCCCTATCTTTGAAAATAGTTTTTCAACTCTGAGTAGATATCTGAAACCCTGGTACAATGGCAGGCAAAATAGCCACCTAATACTGAAGATTTGTGCTCCAGAATTTGCCGCTCCCTAGCCAAGCTGTTCCAGTACAGTTACACTGGCATCTACCCAACAATGTGGAAAATTGTCTGGAAATAAAATGCAGGACAAACCCAGACCGTCCAGTTATTGCCCCATCAGTCTCCTCTTGTTCATCAGTATAGTGATGGAAGGTGTCATCAACAGTATTATTAAACAGCACCTGCTCAGCAATAGCCTGCTCAGTGACGCCCAGTTTGGGTTCCACCAGGGCCACTCAGCTCCTGACCTCATTACAGCCTTGGTTTAAACATTAAAAAAAAAACTGAATTCCAGAGGTGAGGGGAGAGTGACAGGCCTTGACATCAAAATTGTAGCTAACTGAGTGTGGCATCAAGGATCAGAAACAAAACTGGAATCAATGGGAATCCAGGGGCAAACTCTTTGGTGGTTAGTGTCGAACCTGACACATAGGAAGGTGGTCATGGTTGTTGGAGGCCAGTCATCTCACCTCCAGGACACTTATGCAGGAGTTCCTCAGGGTAGTGCCCTAGGCCCAACTATCTTCAGCTGCTTCATCAATGACCATCCCTCCATCATAAGGTCAGAGGTGGGGATGTTCGATGATAATTGCACAATGTTGAGCACCATTTGCGACTCCTCAGATACTGAAGCAGTCCATGTTTAAATTTAAGAAGATCTTGACAATATCTACGTTTGGGCTGACAAGTGGCAAGTAACATTGACCACCTTCACTAAAAGTCAATCTAAATACCACCCCTTGACAGTCAATGGTGTTACCATTACCAAATCCCCCACTGTCAACATCCTGGGGGTTATCATTGACCAGAAACTTAACTGGACTTACCATATAAAAACATTGGCTACAAGAGTAGGTCAGAGACAAGGGATACTACAGCGAGTAACCCTGACTTCCCAAAGACTGTCCAATATCTACAAGGCACAAGTCAGGAATGTGATGGAATATTCCCCACTTGCCTGGATGAGTGCAGCTCCAACAACACTCAAGAGCTTGACACCTTCCAGGATAAAGCAGCTCACTGATTGGTATTACATTCACAACCATCCACTCCCTCCACTAACAATGCTCAGCAGCAGCAGTTTTTACGATCTACAAGAAGCATTGCAGAAATCCACTGAAGATCCTCAGACAGCACCTTTCAAACCCACTATCAGTTTCATCTCAAAGAACAAGGGCAACACCACCACCTTCAAGTTCTCCTCCAAGCCATTCACTCTCCAGTTTTGGAAATATATTGCCATTCCTTCACTGTCACTGGATCAAAATCCTGGAATTCCCTCCCTAAAGGCATTGTGGGTCAACCCACAGCAGGTGGACTGCAGCAGTTCAAGAAGGCAGCTCACCACCACCTTCTCAAGGACAACTTGGGATGGGCTATAAATGTTGGCCCAGCTAGCGACACCCATATATCCCACAAATGAATAAAAAGAAGTGAGATAACGAGAGTTCAGAGTAAAAAGTAAGGCTGGTAGGATTAGAGAACAATAGATGAATAAAGATATTGAGATTCTAGTCAAGAAAAAAAGAATCATATGTCTGATAGAGACAACTGGGTTTAAATAAGCTTCTTGAGCAATATAAAGAGGGTAGGGGCATTCTTAAGATGGCGATCAGGAAGGCAAAGAGCAGAAATGAGATAGCCTTGGCAAATAAGGTTAAGGATAATCCAAAGAGATTCCACAGGTTCATTGGGAGAACTAGGAAGGGTCATGAAAAAGCTTTAGTGGGTAAGGTTAAGGATAATCCTAAAGCGTTCTACACTTATGTGAGGAACAAGAGGATGGCCAAAGTGAGGGTCAGGCCGATCAGGGATAGTGAAGGGAACTTGTGTCTTGAGGGGAGGTCCTTAATGAATACTTTGCTTCAGTAGTCACTACTGGGAGGGAACTTGATGTTTCAGAGGACAGCATGAAACAGATTGATATGCTAGAATAGGTTGATGTTAGGAAGGAAGATGTGCAGAAAATTTTGAAAAACATAAGGATAGATAAATCCCCTGGTCCAGACAGGATAATTCTTAGGTTACTACAGTGAGTGAGGGAAGAGATTGCTGCATCTTTGCTGATGATTTGCCACTGGAATTGAAGCAGGTGATTAGAGGGTGGAAAATACTTGTTCGAGAAAGGGAAAAAGGATAATCCTTGGAATTACAGATCCGTCAGTCTTATGTCAGTGGTGGGCAAATGCTGGAGAGTGCTCTGAGAGGATTTATGATTATTTGATTGATTGATTGTAGTTTGATTAGAGATAGTCAGCATGGCTTTGTGAGGGGCAGGTCATGCCTCACAAACTTATTGAATTCTTTGAGGATGTGATAAAGCACATTGATGATGGTAGAGCAGTGGATGTGGTATACATGAATTTTAGCAAGGTGTTTGATAATGTTCCACACAGTAGGCTCATTCAGAAAGTATGAAAATGTGTTGCTGGTTAAAGCGCAGCAGGTCAGGCAGCATCCAAGGAACAAGAAATTCGACGTTTCGGGCCAGTGCCATTCATCAGGAATTAGAAAGTAAGGTGGCATGGGATACAGGGAAATCTGGCTGTCTGGATATAAATTGGCTGGCCCATAGAAGACAGAGGGTGGTGGTAGATGGTAAGTATTTAGCCTGGAGCTTGGTGACCAATGGTGTTCTGCAGGGATCTGTTCTGGGACTCCTGCTCTTTGTGGTTTTTATAAATGACTTGGATGATATGAAAGTTGGTCGAGTTGTGGATTGTGTGGAGGATTGTTGTAGGTTGCATTGGAACATTGATAGGATGCAGAACTGGGCTGATAAGTGGCAGATGGAGTTCAACCTGGAAAAGTGTGAAGTGATTCACTTTGGAAGGTCGAATTTGAATGCAGATTACAGGGTAAACAATAGAATTCTTGCCAGTGTGGAGGAACAGATGGCATAGTGGCTCAGTGGTTAGCACTGTTGCCTCACAGCGCCAAGGACATGGGTTTGATTTCAGCTTCAGGCAACTGTCTGTGTGAGGTTGCACATTTTCCCTGTCTCTGCATGGGTTTCCTCTGGGTGCTCTGGTTTCCTCCCACAATCTAAAGATGTGCAGGTTTGGTGAATTGGCCATGCTAAATTGCCCATTGTGTTCAGGGATGGAGGCTAGGTGCATTAGTCAGAGGTAAGTATAGGATAATAGTGTTGGGGAATTGATCTGGGTGGGTTACTCTTTGGAGATTCGATGTGGACTTATTGGGCCGAAGAGCCTGTTTTCACACTGTAGGGATTCCATATAATAAGAAAAAAGATCTTGGGGTCCATGTCCATAGATTTCTCAAAGTTGCCACCCAGGTTGATAGGGTTGTTAAGAAAGTTCATGCTGTTTTAGCTTTCAATTGATTTCAACCATCAGATGAAGGAGCAGCGCTCCGAAAGCTAGTGCTTCCAATTAAACCTGTTGCACTACAACCTGGTGTTGTGTGATTTTTAACTTTGGCTTTCAATAACAGGGAGGTTGAGTTCAAGAGCAACAGGGTTAAGCTGCAGCTCTACAGAGCCCTGGTTAGACCACACTTGGAATATTGTATTCAGTTCTAGTCACCTCATTATAAGAAAGATGTGGAAACTTTAGAGAGGGCACAGAGGAGATTTACCAGGATGCTGCCTGGACTGGAGGGTATGTCTTATGTAGAAAGGTTGAGGAAGCTAGGGCTTTTCTCATTGGAGTGAAGAAGGATGAGAGGTAACTTGATAGAGGTGCACAAGATGTTGAGAGTCATAAATAGGTTGGATGGTCAGAGACATTTTTTTCCCCATGGTGGAAACATCTATCATGAGGAGGCATAATTTTAAGGCAATCGGAGCAAGGTTTATGGAAGATGTCAGAGATAGGTTTTTTACACCGAGACTGGTGGCTGTGTGGAATGCACTACCAGCAATGGTAGTAGAGCCAGATACTTTAGGGACATTTAAGTGACTCTTGGATAAGCACATGGAAGATAGTACAATGAAGGGTATGTAAGTTGGTCTGATCTTAGAATAGGATAAAAGGCTGACACAATATCAGAGAACATAGAACATTAGAGCACAGTACAGGCCCTTTGGCCCTCGATGTTGCGCTGACCTGGGGCCTGTGCTGTAAGGTTCTTTGTACTATGATACCTGGTTGGCCTGGACATGTTGGAGCAAAGGAGAAAGTGAAGACTGCAGATACTGGAGAGTCAGAGTTGAAAAGTTTGGCTCTGGAAAAGAACACCATCCAAGGAGCAGGAGAGTCAATGTTTCAGGCATAAACCTTTCATCAGGAAGCCACACGATTTGAGTTGGAGCAAAGGGTTTGTTTCCACGCTGTGTGACTCTCTGACTGTGTGCCTCTTATCACTTACCACACAGCAGATGTTTGTTCGAAAGAGTGGCATCTCTTGTACCCATACCGTCTTTAAAAGGCTACTGTGCTCCAAGATGAGGTTTGCAAATCTGACACCAGACCTTACAGGCAACACAGTAACATAACAGCTCCAAATCCGTGATGGTCATGGCATTTCACTGGAGTGGCTGATACTTCCTTGCACATTCAATCCCATTGTCTCAGCCCCCTCACTGTCTAACTAGTGGGCCACACCGTTCATCCCGTCGGAGTAACCAGTGGCCTGATTCCTCAATTGCTGCTTAGTTTTGCATTTCTTGTCATTGTCCAGTAAAGGAACACCACATACAGGTCAGTAATTGGACAATTCCAAACATGACCTTTCATTGTCAGACTGTAAATGAGAACACAAACGAAATGAATACAGGCTGCTGTGCATACATATGAAATGAACCAAATGCAGTCATCTTGACATTGACAGTTCTCCATGGTGGGCTGTACTGAGCTGTCATCCATAGAACTGGGTGTCAAGTCAGGCCCTGTCTGTTTTGAAGTCCCCACTGCAGTTGAGCCCCGTAATCCTTTGCGAGTGTTTGCTCTAGCTCAATGTCCTCATCCTTCTCCTCAGAAAACTGCTTCTGCTCCCCCAACTCCTCAGCATCTATCACATCGCCTCCATGTTTGTTCCAATTGTCCAAGATGGTGCAGCACACTCCAACTGAACTGGGACCATCTCTCAGACTGCTCCAAGCTATGGCAGCCCTATTCTTGAGAGCCTTTTCAGTTTGGGGAGTTATTAACGCTGGTGTGGAGGCCAGTTTCTGCTTGATCTTAACAAAGGCAGCCTCCTGTTCAGGTCCCCAGTCAATCTCCTCTGAGCTAGCCTGCAACACCCCTCTTTCCCAACCACCCCTCCACCATCTTGGTAAGGCCTTGCAGGGGTCTGGCTAATTTGCTGCAGTTTTTGTTTACAAAGTTCCTGCAATAGTTATATAGTCCAATAATTGTCTTCTTCCTTTAACGGTAGCTATTTCTTTTTATTTCTGGTGTGATGTTACAACTACCTTGTGTTACTTGTGCTTCCAGGAGGATCCAGAATAAGGTAGGTGAGTCTGCAGCATAGATAGGTACCTGGGACTTCGATGTTGTGGCCATAGAACATAGAACATAGAAAAATACAGCGCAGTACAGGCCCTTCGGCCCTCGATGTTGCGCCGACCAAATCCTACCTAACCTACACTAGCCCAATAACTTCCATATGCCTATCCAATGCCTGCTTAGATGACCATAAAGAGGGAGAGTTCACCACTGCTACTGGCAGGGCATTCCATGAACTCACAACCCGCTGTGTAAAGAATCTACCCCTAACATCTGTCCTATACCTACCACCCCTTAATTTAAAGCTGTGTCCCTTAGTAACAGCTGACTCCATTAGCGGTAAAAGGTTCTCAGTGTCTACCCTATCTAAACCCCTAATCATCTTATACACCTCTATCAAATCTCCCCTAAACCTTCTTTCTCCAATGAGAACAGGCCCAAGTGCCTCAGCCTTTCCTCATACGATCTTCCTACCATGCCAGGCAACATCCTGGTAAACCTCCTCTGCACTCGTTCCAATGCCTCCACATCCTTCCTATAGTATGGCGACCAAAACTGCACACAATACTCCAGATGAGGCCGCACCAGAGTCTTATACAACTGCAACATGACCTCAGGACTCCGGAACTCAATTCCTCTACCAATAAAGCCCAGTACACCATATGCCTTCCTCACAGCACTATTTACCTGGGTGGCAACTTTCAGAGATCTGTGTACATGGACACCAAGACCCCTCTGCTCATCCACACTACCAAGTAGCCTACCATTAGCCCAGTAATCCATCTCGGAGACATGGATAGAGCAGGGTCAGGAATGGATGTTACAGGTCCCCAGGTGTAAATCTTTCATTAAGATCAGGGAAGGTGGTAAAAGAGGGGGAGGTGTGGCTTTGTTAGTCAAGGACAGAAGGAACGTTTGACTTGGAATCATCTACTGAGGTGGTATGGGCTGAGGTTAGAAACAGGAGAGGAGAGTTCACACTGCTTGGAGGTTTTTATAGGCCTCTGCAACATTCCAGGGATAGGGAAGAGAGGATTGGCAAAATGATTCTGGGTAGGAGTGAAAGGAACAGGGTGGTCATTATGTGGGTCTTTAACTTCCCTAAATTAACTGAAAATGTTATAATTCTAGTACGTCAGATGGATCAGTTTTCGTCCAATGTGTGCATGAGGATTTCCTGACACAGTGTGTCAAAGGGATGATAAGAGGGGAGGCCACACTGGATCTGGTACTTGGTAATGAACCAGGCCAGGTGTTTGATTTAGTGGTAGGTGAGCACTTTGGAGAGACTGACCATAATTTGGTTATATTTAGTTTAGTGATGGAAAGCGATAGGTACATGCCACAGGGCAAGAATTATAGATGGGGGAAGCGTGATTGTAACGTGATTAGGCAAGACTTGGGAGGCATAGAATGGGTAGCAAAATGCAAGGGATGGGGAACAATCGAAATGTGAAGGTGGTTTAAAGAACAGATATTGTGTGTCTTTGATGTGTATGTCCCTGTAAGTAAAAAGTGAGGTCTGCAGGTGCTGGAGATCAGAGCTGAAAATGTGTTGCTGGTTAAAGCGCAGCAGGTCAGGCAGCATCCAAGGAACAGGAAATTCGACGTTTGGGGCCAGAGCCCTTCATCAGGAATGAGGAGAGTGTGCCAGGCAGGCTAAGATGTATGTCCCTGTCAGGCATGGAGGAAGTGATAAGGTAAGGGGAACCATGGTTTACTAAAGAAATTGTATCTCTTGTTAAGCGGAAGAGGGAGACTTATGTGAAGTTGAGACGGATGGCTCAGATGAGGCAATGGAGAATTACAGATTAGCTAGGAAGGCTTTTAAGAGCGAGTTAAGAAGAACAAGGCGGGGGACGTGAGCAGTCTTTATCAGGTAGAATAAAGGCGAACCCTAAAGCTTTCTATAGGTATGTGCAGAATAAAAGGATGACTAGGGTAGGAACAGGGCCAGTCAAAGACAGAAGTGGGAAGTTATGTGTGGATCCTGCGGAGAACGGAGAGGTGCTAAATGAATATTTCTCATCTGTTTTCACTCAAGAAAAGGAGAATATTGTCGAGGAGAAGACTGAGATACGAGCTCTTGGACTAGAAAGGATTGAGGTTCGTAAGGAGGAGGTATTATCAATTCTAGAAGGTGTGAAAGTAGATAAGTCCCCTGGGCCAGATTGAATTTGTGTGAGGATTCTCTGGGAAACTAGGGAGGAGATGGCAGAACCTTTGGCCTTGATCTTTGGGTCTTCATTTTCTACAGGTGTAGTACCAGAGAACTGGAGGATTACAAATGTTGTGCCCTTGTTCAAGATGGGTAGTAGAGATGACCCAGGTTATTATAGAACAGTGAGCCTTATGTTTGTTGCAGGAAAAGTTTTGGAAAGGATTATAAGAGATTGGATTTATAATCATCTAGCAAGCAACAATTTGATTGGAGATGGTCAACATGGTTTCATCAAGGGCAGGTCATGGCTCACAAACCTCACTGAGTTTTTTGAGAAGGTAACCAAACATGTGGATGAGGGTAGAGCAGTTGATGTGATGTACAAGCCTTTGATAAAGTCCCACATGGTAGGCATTTACCATCTCCAAACACAACACAGAGCCAATTCGAAACAGTAAATTTTTACCAAGCCTTACAAACCAACCTTTTAAATCAACATTTTGTTGCAGACTTCTGCTTCACACAACCACTGAGAGGTTCTTAAACAGACATTACATTAACCGAACTTGTCCCATACTTACACAGACACAGCACACCTTTAAATCACCATACATTCCCAAAATGCAAACTAACTTCAACGCATCCCCAAATCTCAAACCCTAAAGAATGAAAACACGAAGATTGCACAAGACAACATTTAGCAACCAACAAACCAAGGAGCATTCAAACTCACTCACAATGAGTTAACCCTCCTACAAGGTTCAGTGAACCAGAGCAGTGAGTCAGTCTTCACCCTGCTCTCTCTCTCTCTGTTACTTATGAACACTGCAATATTTCAGTCTGTTTCTGTGCTTTTTCCTTTCTTTGACCCAGCCACCAATCTTTTTGCTCTGCCTTTGATCCCTCACCATTTCAATCATGTTCTGCTGTGTTTTTAATCATGTTTTTATTGCAGGCTGGACTTTTCTAGACCCCAGCCCATTGTCCACAGTCTTTCCCTGCTATTTTTCTGAATTTTGTGCCTCCAGCTTGCTCTTTCTCAGGTTGTTTCATGCTGTCTCAAGCTGGGTACCGGCTTCCTCTATGTCTGCGATCCTGACTCATCCCACTCAGTCCAGTTTAGAAGTTTGTTTTGTGCTCTGGCTTCAGATGTCCCCCACCAAGTGCCACATTAGCTAAAAGTTTGGTAAATAAACATACTCACCCAAATCATGGCCCAAGGTGTACAGGCTCCAGGCAGGACACCCTGCTTGCAGCACCAATCTGTCAGTGCTTTTTCCGCCAACTGGGACTGAAGACTCAGAAGGCAGGCAGGCTTTTTATTCAAATAGAAACTGGTTAATGCAAGGAGAGGGCCAAAGGATCTTCCCTGAATCTGGTCTTGACAGGAGAAACCAAATTTTTCCATTCATCTTTGGCTGAGATTGGAAAATAGATCAATGATACATCCTGATTTTAGAATAAAAAGCAGTATTTTTTCTATGTGTTCTGTTATTAATAACATATAAGCTGATCACTGTGTTCCTTACTCTTACTTTGTATCCCCAATCCTATGAGATACCTAATCAATGATGGGCATTCCTGTGGACAGCACAAGGTTCCTATGATCTCACAATGTTCAGCAGACTCTGTAATCTCGATCTTTCTATGCATCCTATTCATTCGCATTCCCATGTTACTCAGCTAGACTCTTTCGGATCTGTCTCAGGCAGGCTTAACTCTAAGGATAGCTCAAATTCGGTCACTCATTGTTTTCTATGATCTGCGTTTATCAAATTTAGTTAGTACTCTTATGTTTCCCATCATCCTAATCATATGTGAAAATACAAAAGACAGCTAGTTTTAACTAGTTGCTATAAGATTTGTAAGATTAATTTCTCTTATAAAGTTAGTTATGGGCTATGAGCATAAAATAAGTCATTTGCTAAAGCCAGTGAACTTCACATGTCGTTCTAAATGCTTTCCCTTTAATACTTTTATGAAACATTGGTTATATGTATCTATTTTATATTGAAAACTACCTCTATGATTCTGAAGTATCTTGAACTAGAACCTATTGCTTAATATTGCAAGTAATTAATTTCAAAGAAATGTTTACTACAACATAACTTGAGCTGTTGTTCTGGTAGCTGCTTAGGGCATTAATAGGTTGTATCTTGCAACTGTGCTTATTCATTTATTGGGAGAATTGCCCTTTCATTTAATGTGGCTTTTGTTACTCATTTATTACCTTAGGTTATATCAGAATTGTTTCGAATGGGAAGAGGCTGGGTCCTTTTAACTGTCTTTGGGTGGCTTGGTCATACGTTGGCACAATGGCTCAGTGGTTAGCACTGCTGCCTCACAGCACCATGGTCAAAGATTTGATTCCAGCCTTGGGCAACTGTTTGTGTGGAGTTTGCACATCCCCCCATGACTGTATGGATTCTCTCTGGGTGCTCTGGTTTCCTCCCACAGTCCAAAGAAGTGCAAGTTAGGTGAATTGGCCATGCTAAGTTGCCCATAGTGTTAGGTGCATTAGTCAGAGGGAAACGGGTCTGGGTGGGTTACTCTTCAGAGGGTCATTGTGACTTGTTGGATCAAAGGGCCTGTTTCCACACTGTATGGAATCTAATCTAATGTTTTATGTCTGCTAGCAGGCTATTTTGCTCAGTTTCTGTCTGCCATTCTGTTTTAAATCCTGCTATTTGATTTTACTTTCTACTTATCAGCCATCTTGTGTTAATAGACACTTTATTCTGGCCAGGTAACACCATCAAGTGGGAGTGGAACAAATCACATCAACAAACTGTGCACAGGAACAAGCAACAGCAGTAGCAAGTTGTACAAACTAAAAACTATTTTGACCCCAAGAAAACCACCCAGCTGGTCCAGGGCACCAGCCTGCTTAGCTTTGGTGCAGTTAGTATGCAGAAAGTGAAGGTAAGTCACCTGTCAATCACCATCATGTCTAGGAGATCACTAATGTTTGTAAAGCTTGATTATTCACAAGAAAAGCACTCACTGAACATCTTACATGCTTCTCTATTTATGTGGATGTAGGTTTGAAGTAATAATACAGACCATTAATAAACCTATTCAAGAACCCACTTACAAAATCACACACTTATATGGAGCATTGGAAACTCAAACAATTAGACCAGGAGTTCCATGTAAAAAATTTTGAAAGGGAACTATGAGATTACATTTGATGACACTCTGTGCCAAAAACAGCCCCACGATTGGCTGCTGAACAGCCTCACTAAATTAACTGGCATCAAAGAGGCAAAACACCAAAACAGGTGTTCGGGATTTTTTTCAAAATCATCCCTAGAATGTGGGCATTGTTGGTGAGACCAGTATTGCCGATCAGTAATTTCTGTTGAGGAGGTGGTGGAGAATTGTCTCTTTGAGCCATTGCAGTTCCTGATCCGGAAGCAGACTGACAATGTTATTTGGGAGGAACTCCAAGGTTTTGACCCAGCGACATAAATCAAACAAGTCAGGATGCTGAGTGTCTTGGAGGGTAACTTGCAGGTTGTAGCGTTGGCATGTACCTGCTGTCTTCCCGATGGAGGTGGACATGGGTTTCAAACATGCTGTCCAAGGTGGATATCTGCAGTGCGTCTTGTCGATAGTACACACTGCTATTACTAAGTGTTGAGGGGAGAGGGAGTGAATGTTTGTGGATGTGGTACTAATCAAGTGGTTACATTGTCCTGGATGTTGTCAAACCGCTTGAGTGTTGTTGGAGATACACCAACTGAGACAAGAGCAGTGTGTTCCATCACACCCCACCTACTCATGATGTATTGCAGCTTGGAATGGGAATATTTGACCCCGCTGTTTTGCCGCTCATTACATTGGCACTGAGCTGTTTTGGTGCCAATTCAAAATAAAAAAAAGCCTTGTAGAACCCATAAGAAATTCTTTTTTGTTGCATTGTAAGAAATAAATCTAATTCTTTTTTATTCATTATTTTTAACCTATTCTCGTTATAAAAACAAACTTCTACATTTTGCTACATTTATCAAACACATATAGATAACCGTCGTGTGAAAATTTTGGTTTGTTTCTCTTGCTTAGAATATTTTCAGCCATTTCTGATATGGGCTCTACAAGAAAATGGAAAGAAAATTGTATTACAGCTTTCCAATGTGAAGATAGATGGGTTTAAGTATCATCAAGGCAGGAGATGACTATTAAATGACTATTAATTGTTAAATGAGAAAATGATTACAAAACGTGATTTCAATCTGCAGCGGTCATTACAGCTTTGACTATCAACTCTTGCTAGTTGAGAAAATTACATCGGGTCATTAGTCATCCTCTCTTCTTTAACCAAACAAGACTTTTTTTTATTCTGAATTGGTGCCAAAACAGCTCAGTGTCAAAGTAATGAGCGTCAAAACAGTTTGGAGCTAAAACGGCGGGGCCAAATGATTGGCGCCAAAAGGGCAGCGCCAAAATGTACTGGACCCATTGCAGCTATGTAATCGTAACATTGAGAGAGGGAGGTGTACACAGGACAAACCATGTGCTGCAGAATCTTAGCAAGATTCAAAATGAGTTCATAGTTCCAACATCATCTAATCTCATGGAAGTTGGCACCTGCATTGTCATTCTCCAAGCAATTTCACAATATGTTGTAGAAATAAAACTGGAAGCTCATCAGCAAACAATCCAAACAGACAACTTTCAAAAAAAGCGATGTTCCCAGATGTTGATCATCAATGAAGAGGATGCCTTCCATCATGTTCGGTGGTGCTATCATCATACTAAATGGAATTGATTTTGAATCACTTCAGCAACTCAAAGCTAGGTATGCATAAAACATTGAGGGCTACCAGCAGCAGCAGAAACATAAACAGGAAGTGCTGGAGAAACTCAGCAGGTGTGGCAGCATCTGTGGAGTAAAAAGCAGTGTTAAACATTTTGAGTCCAGCGATCCTTTGTCAGAACAGAAGCAGCAGAATTCTATTCAAACGCATCGGCAATTTCATAGCACTGCATATCATTTACTCTGTCATTAGCATCAAGCCAAGAGTCAACCCTGGTTCATTGGAAAGTGCAGGAGGCATACCAGGAACAGCACCAGCCATACCTAAAAATAATGTGTCACCTGGCAAAGCTACCAAAGACTTTAACAGCAAAGTGATCAGAGCTAAGCAAACCCACATCCAATGGATCAGATCTAAACTCTGCAGTCCTGCTACAGACATTTATGAACAATGATTGATAGATTAACAACAGGAGGAGGATGCTGCAAAAAATTCCTATTGCCAACAATGGAGGAACCCAGCACATCAATGAAAGACACAAAACTGGAGTATTTGCATCCATCTTCAGTCAGAAATCATAATAGAGAATTCATCATGCCCTTTGCCTGAGGTCCCGTGCGGTAGAGGTGCCAAGTAACTTCAAGTGACGTCAGAAATAGCAGTAGACATTGGCTAATGTAAAGATTATGGCCCTGGTAATAATCCAGGGAGACTGAGATCCAGAATTTGGCTGCAGCCTCGCTGAAGCTATTCTGGTACAGCCACAACAAGGCATTTTCTGCCATTGGGGGAATTTTGTTTGGATCTCTCCTGTCCACATAAAGCAAAACAAAACCACACCCAGCGAACTACCAGCTCATCAATCTACTTTGATCATCAACAAGTAATCAAAAGTTGCTATCAAGTGGCAGTTTCTCAGCAATAACTCACTCACTGACACCCAGTTCAGTTTTCTGCCAAGGTCACTTTACCTCCTGATTCATTAGATTTTTCCAAGCATAGACAAAAACCCAAACTCTAGTGTTGTGGTGAGAGTGACTGCCTTATCATCAAGACCCCATTTAATTGTGTATGCGATCAATAAGCTGCACTAAAACTGGTGCCACTGTGAATA